>NC_135996.1:5089727-5182227 GCF_053455715.1 Rhinoraja longicauda
AGCACCAAAGGACGACGGTGAGCAAGGTGGGCTAGAATTGTCGCGCTATCGTGTACCGTTTTGGCTGTAGTTCAGGAACGGACAAACAAACAAACGAAGTTTTAGTATGTAGATAGATCATATTTTTGTATGCACTGTTGTATGTTCTTATCAACCTTTTTTTGTTGTTAAAACTTTTGTTTCTTTCAATATCAATCAAGGAAATGCTTGACATTTGGACGGCAAATTGATGTATGAAGATATTGTATTTCAGAGTGTCGGAAAATGCCTGCAGATGCTGGTTCAAATAGGGTGGACACAAAATGGTGGACACAAAATGGTGGACACAAAATGGTGGAGTAACTCAGTGGGTCAGGCGTAATGACCTGATGAGCCAATGTGGCACAAGTCACAGAAAATGTTAATGGCGGTCACGGGAGGAATGTGTCACAATACATGGAAACATAGAAAATAGGTTCACAATACATAGAACATAGAAAAGGGCCGAATGGCAGGAGTAGGCCATTCGGCCCTTCGAGCCTGTACGCACCGCCATTCAATATGATCATGGCTGATCATCCAACTCAGTATCCCGTACCTGCCTTCTCTCCATACCCCCTGATCCCTTTAGCCACAAGGGCCACATCTAACTCCCTCTTAGAAGACTGAGGGGGGATCTTATAGAAACATATAAAATTCTTAAGGGGTTGGAGAGGCTAGATGCGGGAAGATTGTTCCCGATGTTGGGGAAGTCAGAACAAGGGGTCACAGCTTAAGGATAAGGGGGAAGTCTTTTAGGACTGAGATGAGAAAACGTGGTGAGTCTGTGGAATTCTCTGCCATAGAAGGTAGTTGAGGCCAGTTCATTGGGCTATATTTAAGAGGGAGTTAGATGTGGCCCTTGTGTTAAAGGGATCAGGGGGTATGGAGAGAAGGCAGGTACAGGATACTGAGTTGGATGATCAGCCATGATCATATTGAATGGCGGTGCAGGGCTCGAAGGGCCGAATGGCCTACTCCTGCACCTATTTTCTATGTTTCTATGTTAAATATAGCCAATGAACTGGCCTCAACTACCTTCTGTGGCAGAGAATTCCACAGATTCACCACTCTCTGCGTGAAAAAAAACTTTCTCATCTCAGTCCTAAAAGACTTCCCCCTTATCCTTAAACTGTGACCCCTTGTTCTGGACTTCCCCAACATCGGGAACAATCTTCCTGCATCTAGCCTGTCCAACCCCTTAAGAATTTTGTAAGTTTCTATAAGATCCCCCCTCAATCTTCTAAATTCCAGCGAGTACAAGCCGAGTCTATCCAGTCTTTCTTCATATGAAAGTCCTGCCATCCCAGGAATCAATCTGGTGAACCTTCTCTGTACTCCCTCTATGGCAATAGAGTGCATCGCGCTCTGCTGCGTATGGGGCTGCACACGGAGGACCAACAGCATATTAGGCAGGTGGTAAAAATGTTTTGGCTCATCAGGTCATAATGTTTTGGCTGATCGGTGTATATTACATTGTTTAATAGAGTATCATTGCGCAAATATCCATAGAAACTATTGCTGAGAAACATCAATGGACTCGCGTCGAGAGACTTTAGACTTTAGTAATACAGCGTGGAAACAGCCCTTCAGCCCACCAGGTCTGCGCTGAACAGCATTCCGTACACGAGCACAATCCTACACACTAGGGGCAATTTAGAGTAGCTAATTAACCTACAAACCTGTACATTTTTGGAGTGTGGGAGGAAACCGGAGCGCCCGGAGAAAACCCACGCGGTCACATGGAGAAGGTGCAAACTCCGTACAGACAGCGCCCGTGGTCAGGATCGAACCTGGGTCTGTGGCGCTGTAAGACTACTCCAGGATTACTTCACAAAATGCTGGAGTAACTCAGCGGGTCAGGCAGCATCTCGGGAGAGAAGGAATGGGTGACGTTTCGGGTCGAGGCCCTTCTTCAGACTGAACCTGAGGCTTCCACCGCCACTGCCTCCGACCTCCGCTGCCTCCCCAGGCCACAACCGCTAAATCTCTTCGTCCAGAGTTACTTCAGTACTTCTGTGGCAAAGAATCCCACAGATTCACCACCCTCTGACTAAAGAAATTCCTCCTCATCTCCTTCCGAAAAGAACGCCCTTTAATTCTGAGGCTGTGCCTACACTCTGGTCCTACACTCTCCCACTAGTGGAAACATCCTCTCCACATCCACTCTATCCAGGCCGCTCACTGTTATGTATGTTTCAAAGAGGTCCCCCCTCATCCTTCTAAACTCCAGTGAGTACAGGCCCAGTGCTGACAAACGCTCATCGTACGTCAGCCCACTCGTTCCTGGGATCGTTCATGTAATGATTCTTCCACTCCCTCCACTAACATCTCCCCACAGCTTCCCCACCTCTCTCTCTCTCTCTAACCTCTCTGATATCCCGATTAGAGTCTTAAAGTAATATAGTGTGGAAACAGGCCCTTTGGCCCAACTTGCCCACACTGTCCCAGCTACAGTAGTCCTACCTGCTCGCGTTTGGCCCATATCCCTCCAGACCTGTCCGATCCATGTATTCACAAAATGCTGGAGTAACTCAGCAGGTCAGGCAGCATCTCAGGAGAGAAGGAATGGGTGATGTTTCGGGTCGAGACCCTTCTTCAGACATGTCCTATCCATGTACCTGTCTAACTGATTCTTAAATGTTAGGATAGTCCCAGCCTCAACACCCACCTCTACCAAGACTCTTTTGGACTTTAGAGAAACAGCGGGGAAACAGGCCCTTCGGCCCACTGAGTCCGTGCCAGCCAGCGATCACCCCATATGCTGGTTCTATCCTGCACACGGGGCAAATTTTTTTTTTTTAACCGAAGCCAATTAATCTACAAACCCGCACGGGCACGTCTTTGGAGTTTAGTTAATTCAGTTTTCGAGCAACAGCACAGAAACACGCCCTTCGGCCCACCGAGTCTGCACCGACCAGCGATCCCTGCACACGAACACTGTCCTACACACACACACACACCAGGGACAATTTTACATTTTTACACCAAGCCAATTAACCTACAACCTGCACGTCTTTGGAGCGAAACCGAAGATCTCGGAGAAAACGGGGCGAACGTACAAACTCCGTACAGACAAGCACCAGTAGTCGGGATCGAACCCGCGTCTCGCTGAATGAGTTGGCGATCTTAAAAGCCTGCCTTTCAAAGACTGAATTCCCACAAAGCTGCTTGGATCTGATCCATAATGTAGTTCAGCTGGGATGCCAAAGTTAGGTTGCTAAGAGGCCTCATGAAATAGAAAATCATTTTGGATAAAGGACGTTAGGCCCCTGGAGAATATTGTATTCACAATAACAACATTATTGTTCCAGTAGGCGTTTTAAAGCAAAGGTCTTTTCAAGAGCTAAAAGCTCAGAAAAGGTTTCCGAGGATGTTGCCAGGACTCGAGGGGCCTGAGCTACAGGGAGAGGTTGAGCAGGCTGGGACTCTATTCCTTGGAGCGCAGGAGGATGAGGGGAGATCTTATAGAGGTGTACAAAATCATGAGAGGAATAGATTGGGTAGACGCACAGAGTCTCACACTCGTCCCCCTGCAGGACCTATACATCAGGAGGTGCAGATCCAGAGCAAGCAAGATCATGAGGGACCCCTGCCACCCAGTAACGGACTGTTCCAGATGCTACGGTCAGGCAAACGCCTCCGCTGTCACGCTGTGAAAACGGAGAGGATGAGACGGAGCTTCTTCCCACAGGCCATCAGGACTGTCAACTTTGATAACCCAGAGACTAAATTTTTGTCGACACTTTTTGTGCTATGTTTAGTAACTTATTAACTTTATTTATATGCTGTAACTGTAATTATTTTTGTGCACAACCCGCAGGCATTGCCACTTTCATTTCACTGCACATCGAGTATGTGTATGTGACAAATAAATATGACTTGACTTGACTTGACTTGAGAGTAGGGGAATCGAGGACCAGAGGACATGGGTTCAAGGTGAAGGGGAAAAGATTTAATAGGAATCCGAGTGGTAACTTTTTCACACAGAGGGTGATGGGTGTATGGAACGAGCTGCCGGAGGAGTAGTTGAGGCTGGGACTATCCCAACGTTTAAGAAACAGTTTGAAAGTTACATGGACGGGACAGGTTTGGACGGTTATGGACCAAGTGCAGGCAAGTGGGACTATGGTAGCTGGGACATTGTTGGCCGGTGTGGGCGAGTTGGGCCGAAGGGCCTGTTTCCACACTGGATCAATCTAAGTTTATTGTTGCATGGTGAAGATACTGAAGGCTTTATGTAACATATCGAGTATCGTCGAATGTGGTTTTTGCCTGGAAAGGGTGCGGAGGAGATTTACAATGATGTTACCAGGACTAGAGGGCCTGAGCCATAGAAACATAGAAAATAGGTGCAGGAGTAGGCCATTCGGCCCTTCGAGCCTGCACCGCCATTCAATATGATCATGGCTGATCATCCATCTCAGTATCCCGTACCTGCTTTCTCTCCATACCCCCTGATCCCTTTAGCCACAAGGGCCACATCTAACTCCCTCTTAAATGTAGCCAATGAACTGGCCTCAACTACCTTCTGTGGCAGAGAATTCCACAGATTCACCACTCTCTGTGTGAAAAAAAACTTTCTCATCTCGGTCCTAAAAGACTTCCCCCTTATCCTTAAACTGTGACCCCTTGTTCTGGACTTCCCCAACATCGGGAACAATCTTCCTGAGAGAAGGGTTGGACAGGCTAAGGCTTTATTCCTTGGGGTGCAGGAGAGTGACGGTGATCTTGATCAGTGCGGGTGCCCAAGGGGTTGTGGGGAGAAGGCAGGAGAATGGCGTTGAGAGGGAGAGATAGATCAGCCATGATTGAATGGCGGAGTAGACTCGATGGGCCGAATGGGCCGAATTCTGCTTTAGTCGTTTAGTTGCAGAGAAACAGTGCGGAAACAGGCCCTTTGGCCCACTGAGTCCACACCGACTAGCGATCCCTGCACACTAACACTGTCCTACATACACACACACACTAGGGATAATTTTTACATTTTTATACCAAGCCAATTAACCTACAAACCTGCACGTCTTCGGAGCATGGGAAGAAACCGAAGATCTCGGAGAAAACCCAAGCAGATCACGGGGCGAACGTACAAACTCTGTACAGACCATGGTCTCGCTGAATGAGTTGGTGACCTTAAAAGCTTGCCTTTCAAAGACTGAATTCCCAGAAAGCCTTTTGGATCCGTTCCATGATGTGGTTCAGCTGGAATGCCAATGATGTTGCCAGAACTTGGGGGCCTGAGCCATAGAGAAAAGTTGGACAGGCTAAGGCCTTATTCCTTGGAGCACAGGACAGTGATCTTGATTAGTGCGGGTGTCAGGGGTTATGGGGAGAAGGCAGGAGAATGGGGTTGAGAGGGAAATACACTGGAATTTAGAAGGATGGGAGGGGATCTTATCGAAACATATAAGGTTATTAAGGGGTTGGACACGTTAGAGGCAGGAAACATGTTCCCAATGTTGGGGGAGACCAGAACCAGGAGCCACACACTTCTATAAGGTGTAGGCCATTTGGAACGGAGATGAGGAAAAACCTTTTCAGTCAGAGAGTTGTAAATCTGTGGAATTCTCTGCCTCAGAAGGCAGTGGAGGCCAATTCTCTGAATGCATTCAAGAGAGAGCTAGATAGAGCTCGTAGGGATAGCGGAGTCAGGGGGTATGGGGAGAAGGCAGGAACGGGGTACTGATTGAGAATGATCAGCCGTGATCACATTGAATGGTGGTGCTGGCTCGAAGGGCCGAATGGCCTCCTCCTGCACCTATTGTCTATTGACTATTCCAAAACCTGAATTTTTTGGCCTCACAGGAAATATTCCCTTTGTCCTTTCAAACTCACCGCCCCCTCAATGTGAATCATAACTATAATTAATTTGTTTTCTAATTTTTCATGGGTGTGAACAAGTGTTTTCGACCTGAGGCATTAATTGCTTCTCCTCCCACAGGTTCTGCCTGACCTGCTGAGAATTTTGATTTTCATTTCAGATTTTCAGAGGCTGCACCTCTTCCAAAATTTCCTCCCTTCATCCCATTTTCCACGAACATCCCAAAATTCGGTCACGGCTAGGGTTGCCAACTTCCTCACTCCCAAATAAGGGACAAAGGTGAAGACGCCGCCCCGCGCCCCACGCGACCTCGCCCAACGAGCGGCCACGTGCTCCCGCTCCACCAACGGCGGCCAGCCGGGCCGGGAGACGGGTTGCTACGCAATCTCCGATAGGCGAACACACTCCATTAGCCTGCAGTGTCCGGGCCTACAGCGGCCCCCGGGCCTACAGTGTCCGGGCCTGCAGTGTCCGGGCCTACAGCGGCCCCCGGGCCTACAGTGTCCGGGCCTGCAGTGTCCAGGCCTGCAGTGTCCTGGCCTACAGTGTCCGGGCCTACAGTGTCCGGGCCTACAGTGTCCGGGCCTACAGTGTCCGGGCCTACAGTGTCCGGGCCTACAGTGTCCGGGCCTACAGTGTCCGGGCCTACAGTGTCCGGGCCTACAGCCAGCAATGTGATCATGGCTGATCATTCTCAATCAGTACCCCGTTCCTGCCTTCTCCCCATACCCCCTGACTCCGCTATCCTTAAGAGCTCTATCTAGCTCTCTCTTGAATGCATTCAGAGAATTGGCCTCCACTGCCTTCTGAGGCAGAGAATTCCACAGATTGTCACACCAGTCGTACAAGATTTTCAACTCTCTGACCGCGACTAGGGCTGCCAACTATCCCATATTAGCTGGGACATCCCGTATTTTGGGCTAAATTGGATTGTCCCATCGGGGACTGCCCTTGTCCCGTATTAGGCCCGGGGGGGCACTGTAGGCCCGGACACTGTAGGCCCGGACACTGCAGGCCCGGACCATGCAGGCCTGGACACTGCAGGCCCGGACACTGCAGGCCCGGACACTGTAGGCCAGGACACTGTAGGCCACTGTAGGCCAGGACACTGTAGACCACTGTAGGCCAGGACATTGTAGGCCACTGTAGGCCAGGACACTGTAGGCCAGGACACTGTAGGCCATTGTAGGCCAGGACACTGTAGGCCACTGTAGGCCAGGACACTGTAGGCCACTGTAGGCCAGGACACTGTAGGCCCGGACACTGCAGGCCCGGACAGTGTAGGCCCGGACACTGCAGGCCGGGACACTGTAGGCCCGGACACTGCAGGCCCGGACACTGTAGGCCAGGACACTGCAGGACCGGACACTGTAGGCCAGGACACTGTAGGCCCAGACACTGTAGGCCAGGACACTGTAGGCCCGGACACTGTAGGCCCGGGGGCCGCTGTAGGCTCGGACACTGTAGGCCCGGACACTGCAGGCCCGGACCATGCAGGCCCGGACACTGTAGGCCAGGACACTGTAGGCCCAGACACTGTAGGCCAGGACACTGTAGGCCCGGACACTGCAGGCCCGGACACTGTAGGCCAGGACACTGCAGGCCCGGACACTGTAGGCCAGGACACTGTAGGCCAGGACACTGCAGGCCCGGACACTGCAGGCCCGGACACTGTAGGCCAGGACACTGCAGGCCCGGACACTGTAGGCCAGGACACTGTAGGCCAGGACACTGCAGGCCCGGACACTGTAGGCCAGGACACTGTAGGCCAGGACACTGCAGGCCCGGACACTGTAGGCCAGGACACTGTAGGCCCGGACACTGTAGGCCCGGGGGCCGCTGTAGGCTCGGACACTGCAGGCTAACGGAGTGTGTTCGCCTAACGGAGATTGCGTAGCAACCCGCCTCCCGGCCCGGCAGGCCGCCGTTGGTGGAGCGGGAGCCCGTGGCCGCTGGCTGGGCGAGGTCGCGTGGGGCACGGGGCGGTGACGTCACCTTTGTCCCTTATTTGGGAGTGAGGAAGTTGGCAACCCTAGCCGTGACTGAATTTTGGGATGTCCGTGGAAAATGGGACATCCCACAAACGCATCTTGTACAGATGCGCCGCAGAAAGCCCTTTATCAGGATGCATCACAGCTTGGTTCGGGAACAACTCCGTCCGTAAGAAATGGGGCGGTCACGGTGGCGCAGCGGTAGAGTTGCCGCCTCGCAGCGAATGCAGCGCCGGAGACCCGGGTTCCATCCCGACTGCGGGCGCTGTCCGTACGGAGTTTGTACATTCTCCCCGTGACCAAATATACTAGAGGAACAAGATAGACCACTCGACCCTAAAAACCGTAGCACGCCACGCCGCCATTTTAGTAGGCAGAAACTTGCAGAAACATTTAAAAAGAAAAATATCAAGAATCTGTGAATTGATATTCTGCATTTTAATGGGATAATCACACATACTGCTCCCCCAAAACATTGATTACACTGCGCGAGGCATAGCGAATGGCGGATTTTGCCAACTAAAATGGCTCCTTTGCGAACTAAACCTCAGTATAGGCGATTTCAACGGAGTGCTCCATCTTGTTCCTCTAGTATCTTTGCCCGTGACATGCGTGAGTTTTCTCCGAGATCTTCGGTTTCCGCCCACACTCCAAAGACGTGTAGGTTTGTAGGTTAATTAGTTTGGTAAATGTAAAAGATTGTCCCTAGTGGGTGTAGGAAGGTGTTAATGTGCGGGGATCGCTGGGCGGCACGGACCCAGTGGGCCGAAGGGCCTGTTTCCGTGCTGTATCTCCAAACTAAACTAAACTAAACTAAATTGCAGCGAATTGTGGACGCAACCCAGACCGTCACACACACAAACCAACCTCCCTTCCATCGACTCCATCTACACCTCACGCTGCCTCGGCAAGGCCAGCAGCATAATCAAGGACCAGTCTCACCCCCGGTCACTCCCTCTTCTCCCCTCTCCCATCGGGCAAAAGGTACAGAAGTGTGAAAACGCACACCTCCAGATTCAGGGACAGTTTCTTCCCGGCTGTTATCAGGCAACTGAACCATCCCACCACAACCAGAGAGCAGAGCTGAACTACTATCTACCTCTTTGCTGACCCTCGGACTATTCTTGATCGGACTTTGCTGGCTTTACCTTGCACTGAACAATACAATACAATAATACAATATATCTTTATTGTCATTGTACAACGAGATTGGGAATGCGCCTCCCATACGATGCAATAAATTAATTAGCTAAATTTATACAACCCAGTGAAACAAAATTAGAAACAGTTTTAAAACAGTATAAAGTTCATCAGTCTGAAGAAGGGTCTCGACCTGGATTAAAAGTACCATTAGCAAATTTGCAGATGATACAAAGCTGGGTGGTAGTGTGAACTGTGAGGAAGATGCTATGAGGTTGCAGGGTGACTTGGACAGGTTGCGTGAGTGGGCGAATGCATGGCAGATGCAGTTTAATGTGGATAAGTGTAAGGTGGTAAGAATAGGAAGGCAGAGTATTATCTGAATGGTGTCAAGTTAAGAAAAGGGGATGTACAACGAGATCTGGGTGTCCTAGTGCATCAGTCACTGAAAGGAAGCATGCAGGTACAGCAGGCAGTGAAGAAATGTTGGCCTTCATAACAAGAGGAGTTGAGTATAGGAGCAAAGAGGTCCTTCTGCAGTTGTACAGGGCCCTAGTGAGACCGCACCTGGAGTATTGTGTGCAGTTTTGGTCTCCAAATTTGAGGAAGGATATTCTTGCTATTGAGGGCGTGCAGCGTAGATTTACGAGGTTAATTCCCGGAATGGCGGGACTGTCATATGTTGAAAGACTGGATCGACTAGGCTTGTATACACTGGAATTTAGAAGGTTGAGAGGAGATCTTATCGAAACGTATAAGATTATTAAGGGGTTGGACACGTTAGAGGCAGAAAACATGTTCCAATGTTGGGGGAGTCCAGCACAAGGGGCCACAGTTTAAGAATAAGGGGTAGGCCATTTAGAACTGAGACGAGGAAAAACTTTTTCAGTCAGAGAGTTGTGAATCTGTGGAATTCTCTGCCTCAGAAGGCAGTGGAGGCCAATTCTCTGAATGCATTCAAGAGAGAGCTAGATAGAGCTCTTAAGGATAGCGGAGTCAGGGGGTATGGGGAGAAGGCAGGAACGGGGTACTGATTGAGAATGATCAGCCATGATCACATTGAATGGCAGTGCTGGCTCGAAGGGCCGAATGGTTTCCTCCTGCACCTATTGTCTGTTGTCTATTGTCTATTGAAACGTCACCCATTCCTTTTCTCCTGAGATGCTGCCTGACCTGCTGAGTTACTCCAGCATTTTGTGAATAAAGTTCAAGTAGGTCTGTGCATTGTGAGTGGATCGATGTATCGTCTTCCCTCTGGCTGCTGAGCAGGCAACAAAAAGCTTTACACTGTACCCCGGTACACATGAAAATAAAATAAACTGGAACCTGGATCCCTGGAGCTGTGCGGCAGCTGTGCGACAATTTGGCTCTTATCTCTCAATTGCAGGACTGAAATAAAACCAGCAATTGTGGAAGGACTGGGCGTGTGCCAGGGTTAAGCAAATAACTTCAGCAAAAATGTAAAATTGAGTTATCAGCCAAGTTATCAGCCAGTCACTGAAAGTAAACATGAAGAAAGCGGTGAAGAAATCTAATGGCATGTTGGCCTTCATAATGAGAGGATTTGAGTACAGGAATAAAGAGGTCCTTCTGCAGTTGTACAGGGGCCTGGTGAGACCGCACCTGGAGTATTGTGTGCAGTTTTGGTCTCCTAATTTGAGGAAGGACGTGCTTGCTGTTGAGGCAGTGCAGCGTAGGTTCACCAGGTTAATCCCCGGGATGGCGGGACTGTTGTACGAGGAAAGATTGGAAAGACTGGGCTTGTATTCGCTGGAATTTAGAAGGATGAGAGGGGGATCTTATAGAGACGGTATACAGTTATAAAAGGACTGGACAAGCTAGATGCAGGAAAAATGTTCCCAATGTCCAGAACCAGGGGCCACACACAGTCTAAGAATAAAGGGGAGGCCATTTAAAACTGAGAAGAGAAAAAGATTTTTCACCCAGAGAGTTGTGAATTTGTGGAAATCTCTGCCACAGAGGGCAGTGGAGGCCAATTCACTGGATGAATTTAAAAGAGAGTTCGATAGAGCTCTAGGGGCTAGCGGAATCAAGGGATATGGGGAGAAGGCAGGCACGGGTTACTGATCAGCCATGATCACAATGAATAGCGGTGCTGGCTCGAAGGGCCAAATGGCCTCCTCCTGCACCTATTGTCTATTGTCTTCTCTGCATTCCATTGCCCCTCTAGAACAAGATTCAAACGTGTTGTCTCCTGGAACTGACCTTGCACATTGCCTTACAGCGAATGCAGCGCCAGAGACCCGGGTTCGATCCCGACTACGGGCGCCGTCTGTACGGAGTTTGCACGTTCTCCCCGTGACCTGCGCGGGTTTTCTCCGAGATCTTCGGTTTCCTCCCACACTCCAAAGACGCGCAGGATTGTAGGTTAATTGGCTTGGTTCATGTGTACAAATTATCCCTCGTGGGTGTAGGACAGTGTTAGTGTGCGGGGATCGCCGGTCGGCGCGGACCCGGTGGGCCGAGAGGGCCACTTGCCGCGCTGTATCTCTAAACCAAACTAGATGCCATGAAGGATGGAGTCCTTGGACACCAGACATTGGACATCCTCTACATCCTCTACATGATTGCCCCTTTCAATTCTATGTGACCAACTTATTGCAAGCCCTAGCCCTCCCGACACAACTGGCCATTATCAAGTACGCTGGAATTTAGAAGAAAGTGAAGAAAGCCAATGGAATGTTGGCCTTCATGACAAGAGGAGTTGAGTATAGAAGCAAAGAGGTCTTTCTGTAGTTGTACAGGGCCCTAGTGAGACCGCACCTGGAGTACTGTGTGTAGTTTTGGTCTCCAAATTTGAGGAAGGACATTCTTGTTATTGAGGGAGTGCAGCGTAGGTTCACCAGGTTAATTCCCGGAATGGCGGGACTGTCGTGACTGGGCTTGTATACACTGGAATTCAGAAGGATGAGAGGGGATCTTATCGAAACGTATAAGATTATTAAGGGATTGGACACGTTAGAGGTAGGAAACATGTTCCCAATGTTGGGGGAGTCCAGAACCAGGGCCAACACAGTTTAAGAATAAGGGGTCGGCCATTTGGAACGGAGATGAGGAAAAACCTTTTCAGTCGGAGAGTTGTAAATCTGTGGAATTCTCTGCCTCAGAAGGCAGTGGGGGCCAATTCTCGGGATGCTTTCAAGAGAGAGCTAGATAGAGCTCTTAAGGATAGCGGAGTCAGGGGGTATGGGGAGAAGGCAGGAACGAGGTACTGATTGAGAATGATCAGCCATGATCACATTGAATGGCGGTGCTGGCTCGAAGGGCCGAATGGCCTCCTCCTGCACCTATTGTCTATTGCAATCCCCATCCAGGTGACCACCTCTAAAATCCCAAGGCAAATGCCCTTGCTGACATCATCGTGGCTTGCGAATCCAGCACTATGGTCCCCACAGAACCAAAGATTCTGATGGGCCGAACGGCCTTGCCAGGCATGGGTGATGTAGGGTTAATGCAGAGCAACATGATCTTGAAACAAGAGGGTTGTGCCATTGACTCCTTGAGTGCTCTGGTTTACCCCTCTCGGACAGATTTGCGTACCTGATTTGCCCTTTCTTTTAGACTATATGCACTTCCTTACGCATGCAGGTAAGGAGGGTATAGTCAGGATGGCAAAGGAAACATGGTGGCATCCGAAAATTCGCCGGGAGGCGTTAAAACAAGCCTCAGATTTTGAAATTTGCAGACAAAATAATCCCGGAAAGACAGTAATAATGCCCAAGTGGAACAACTGTTCCACGATTGATTATTTTTTATACAGAAAGGAAAATCAATAGTCAATAGTCACTGGCTCCCCATCCCCCAGAGAATCCAGTACAAAATCCTCCTCATGACCTACAAAGCCTTTCATAACCTGGCCCCATCCTACCTGACTGACCTCCTCCACAGGCACACTCCCACCTGCACCCTCCGCTCTGCTGCTGCCAATCTCCTGTCCCCCCCCCATCCGGACCAAACTCAGATCCTGGGGGGACAGGGCTTTCTCCATCGCTGCTCCCACCCTCTGGAACTCACTACCCCAAACCGTCAGAGACTCCTCCTCACTCACCACATTCAAAACATCACTGAAGTCTCACCTGTTCAGCACTGCCTTCAACCACTGAAGGTCACCTCACCTTCTGTCTCCTTTTTCTGTACGTTTACTTATTTATCTATTTATTGAATTCTCTATGTTCTAGAAATCCCTGTAAAGCGTCTTTGAGTGTTTGAAAAGCGCTATATAAATGTAATGCATTATTATTATTATTATTAATAGTCAATTTATTTGTCACATACACATAAATGTGCAGTGAAATGAAAAGTGACCCGCAGTTCAACAATAAGACCAATAAGAATAATCAATATAAATGCAATAACACATACAATCATAAACCAACACCAATCAAAATGGGTGTTACATAGGAAATCAACAACCAATTACAATCTAAATACAATTCACATGGTTACAGAGAAAACAAAACCATTAATACCATTCCATTCTCCAAACCCCTCCGGCTTATCATCATTGCATTAGAGTACATCTCCTGGGCGCAGGCCAATTCTCTGGATGCCTTCAAGGGACCATACCAGACTGACGCTTTGAGTGTATATAAGTAGATCTTATAGAGTTGCCACAGGCACATTAGCATCAAGTGGGTGGAAGTTATTTTGACCAACACGCCCTCAGTGATGAATTCATTATTTATGCACAGCAATTAACCCATGCTTTACCAGTCCTGCATTCCCAGGTACAAGAGGCACAGAAGCCACTACCAGTTACAAAAGGGGACGGGTCCATAATACCAGGAGACCACGTGCTGAAATCTCTCCGCAGAATAGACGAGGTTAACTTATAATGAAAGTGCAGCTGGGGATCATCTGTCTTAAGGCCTTGCTGATGCCAGGTATGGTGGAGGAAAGAACGTGCAGGCCAGACCAACCTAACCACATTCACCACCTGCACCCAGGAGATGTACTCTAATGCAATGATGGTAAGCCGGAGGGGTTTGGAGAATGGAACGTCAGCCGACGTGACCTGTATTCATGGTTTTGTTTTTGGTTGTACAGGGCCTTGGTGAGACCGCACCTGGAGTATTGTGTGCAGTTTTGGTCTCCTAATCTGAGGAAAGACATTCTAGCCTTAGAGGGAGTACAGAGAAGGTCCACCAGATTGATCCCTGGGATGGCAGGACTTTCATATGAAGAAAGACTGGATAGACTCGGCTTGTACTCGCTGGAATTTAGAAGACTGAGGGGGGATCTTACAGAAACATATAAAATTCTTAAGGGGTTGGAGAGGCTAGATGGGGGAAGATTGTTCCCGATGTTGGGGAAGTCCAGAACCAGGGGTCACAGCTTAAGGATAAGGGGGAAGTCTTTTAGGACCGAGATGAGAAAACATTTCTTCACACAGAGAGTGGTGAGTCTGTGGAATTCTCTGCCACAGAAGGGAGTTGAGGCCAGTTCATTGGCTATATTTAAGATGGCGGCGCTGCCCTAGCAGCTGCGGCTCACCTGCGGTCCATTTGTCTTTGTGTTTTTGTTGGTTTTTTTTGTCTTAATTGTAGTTGTGATGTGGTGTTTTTGTGTTTGTGTACTATGTGTGTATGTGGGGGGGAGGGGGGGAACTGTAACATTGTAAATATGTGTCCCTTCCGAACGGAGACCCGACCTTTGTGTTCTGGGCCGTGTCTCCGTTCCTGCTGCGGCCTACCATCGGCCCAACTCCTGGAGCTGTCGGCCTCCAGGGCTCTGGTTCGCAGAGCCCGCGGATCGGACTTACCATCACCGGAGCCGGCCGTCTTCGGAGGTTGCGGGAGCGGCTGCGACTCGCCTTAGGCTCGGGCCGCGTGGATGCCGACATCGGGAGCTCTGGCAGCGGCAGCGGGTTCGCCCGCCCCGGGTCGCGGGGCTTGGGTTGAGGACATTTCACCGTCCGGCTCGGCCTAAGATATGCCACGGGATATTTCTCTGCTGGGCGGGGGCTTCAATGTCGGGAGCCACGACCGCCCCGACGTGCAGCAACAGCAGCAGCGTGTTCGCCCGCCCCGGATCGGACTTATCATCGGCGGAGCCGGCCGTCTTCGGAGGCTGCGGGAGCGGCTGCGGGAGCGGCTGCGGGAGCGGCTGCGACTCGCCTTAGGCTCGGCCCGCTGCGGACCGTCCGGTGCGGCCTGCAACCACAACAACCTGACTGTGGGCGAGGACGGCAGGAGAAGGGAAAGACATTGTGGCCTTCCATCACAGTGAGGAGAGGACTGGAGGAGACTCACTGTGATGGATGTTTCTTTGATGGATGTTTCTTTTTTTGTGTGTTTTTGGGGTTGGGTAATTTTAATGCCTATTTAATGCTTTTATTGTTGGACTGTGTTTTGGGGGTTTTTGGGGTTGTGTAATTTGAATGCCTATTTAATGCTTTTATTGTTGGACTGTGGGTGACCGAATTTCGTCCAATATTGGATGACAAATAAAGCTATCTTGATCTTGATCTTGAGTTAGATGTGGCCTTTGTGGCTAAAGGATCAGGGGGTATGGAGAGAAGGCAGGTACAGGATACTGAGCAGGATGATCAGCCATGATCATATTGAATGGCGGTGCGTACAGGCTCGAAGGGCCAAATGGCCTACACCTGCACCTATTTTCTATGTTTCTATGTTTCTATGTTTTCTCTGTAACCATGTGAATTGTATTTAGATTGTAATCGGTTGTTGATTTCCTATGTGACACCCCTTTTCCTTTCTGTATTAAAAAGTAATCAATCGTGGAAAAGTTGTTCTTTCCCTCTCCCTAGTTGAGATCTTTTCAGACACTGTATTATATCTGGAGAGCCTCACGGAAAGCACCCCACTGTGGAGTAAAATCTGTTGTACTCATCCAGTGTTCAGATTATTTTTATATCAAGACTAAAGGTAAAGAACTCGGATTATCAGCGCCGGGCAATCGAGAACCGGAACATCCTGCAGCGTGCTCTGCAGTGTATTCGGAAATACACCGATCAGCCAAATCATTATGACCACCTGCCTAATATGCTGTTGGTCCTCCGTGTGCAGCCCCATACGCAGCAGGGTGCGATGCACTGTGTATTGTGACACATTCCTCCCGTCACCACCATTAACATTTTCCGTGACTTTTGTGCCACAGTCGACCTTCTGTCGGTTCGGACCAGACGGGATCGCCTTCGTTGCCCTCGCGCGTCGATGAGCCTTGGGTGCCCAACACCCTGCCTGTCGCCAGTTTGTGGTTTGTCCCTCCTCGGACCACTGTCGGTCGGTCGGTACTCACCACTGCTGACCGGGAGCACCCCACAAGCCTTGCCGTTTCAGAGATGCTCTGACCCAGTCGTCTGGCCAGAACAATTTGGCCCTTGTCAAAGTCGCTCAGGTCTTTACTCCTGCCCATTTCTCCTGCATCCAACACGTCAAATTCAAGAACTGACTGTTCACTTGCTGCCTAATATATCCCACCCCTTGACAGGTGCCATTGTAACAAGATAACCAATGTTATTCACTTTGCCTGTCAGTGGTCATAATGTTTTGGCTGATCGTGTATTGAGCGTATGTGTCCTAAATTACTCTGTGAATCAACCTCTGTCGTCTGTATACACTGGAATTTAGAAGGATGAGGAGGGATCTTATTGAAACATATAAGATAATTAGGGGATTGGACACATTAGAGGCAGGAAACATGTTCCCAATTTTGGGGGAGTCCAGAACAAGGGGCCACAGTTTAAGAATAAGGGGTAGGCCATTCAGAACGGAGATGAGGAAGAACTTTTTCAGTCAGAGAGTGGTGAAGGTGTGGAATTCTCTGCCTCAGAAGGCAGTGGAGGCCAGTTCGTTGGATGCTTTCAAGAGAGAGCTGGATAGAGCTCTTAAGGATAGCGGAGTGAGAGGGTATGGGGAGAAGGCAGGAACGGGGTTGTAGCGACCATAGAGAATGGTCCAGGTCGTCGAACCCTCGGATTGGCCAGCGAGGTCACGTGGGAACGCGACCATGGGGATTGGTCCAGGGAACGACATCGCTGATTGGCCAGCGATGTCAGGTGCGCGTTTGGCGCCCGTTTTAGTCAGTTCGGCGAAGTCTTCAAGGAAGACAGTAAGTTTGTATTGGTTGTCCTGTACCTTGTTGTTTAACTCTGTATTCGTGTATTGCGGCTGCAATAAACTTTGTCTACAACCAACAAGTTTCGGACTCGCCATAGGGTACTGATTGAGAGTGATCAGCCATGATCACATTGAATGGCGGTGCTGGCTCGAAGGGCTGAATGGCCTCCTCCTGCACCTATTGTCTATTGTCTATTGAATCCGCTGATTTGTCGAACACGACACTGTGTGGAGAAGCAGATTATTCGGCACCATTGATCCACACCGCAAAGAGTTAAAGACTAACGAGTCAACACGTAATCTCACATTCCCTCCCCTCGTGATGTAGTTGGTCAGTTTATTTATTTCGCAGCATTGCAGTCCAATGTTTCAACCTTCTCAGATTCTGAGAATTCTCTGCAGATTCTCACAACTGGTTGCCTCAGTCCTAGCCTGTTCTCGCCTGTTCAACCTGTGACTTCTCCTACCGTTTTGGGACTTGGAAAGCAAGATCGTCCAGTGATCACACAGAGAGAGAGAGAGAGAGACAGAGAGAGAGAGAGAGTATGGGTAAGGCTTTGAGATTCTTGGCAGAGCACAAAGTTTAACAGCCGATGATAAATGTATCTTGTGTGTTCTGTTTCTTTTTTATTGTTGTGAGGACTGTGCGGCAAATGAAATTCCTTGTATGTTGCAAAACGTACTTGGCTAATAAAGTAGTATAAGAAGATAATTGCAGATGCTGGTACAAATCGAAGGTATTTATTCACAAAATGCTGGAGTAACTCAGCAGGTCAGGCAGCATCTCAGGAGAGAAGGAATGGGTGACGTTTCGGGTCGAGACCCTTCTTCAGACTGAAGAAGTCTTCACCCATTCCTTCTCTCCCGAGATGCTGCCTGACCTGCTGAGTTACTCCAGCATTTTGTGAATAAATGCCCGTGATTGTAAATAGATCTTCTTGCACACTAACCTGGCATAAGGTGAAGTGTGTCAGAAGGAACTGCAGATGCTGGTTTAAACCGGAATCAGACACAGAAAGCTGGAGCAACTCAGCCGGGACGGGCGACGTCCCTGGGTGACTTTTCGGGTAACGTTTTGTTTTGTCTTGTGCGCTGGAGTGAAAGTGGCAAAAAGTGGACACCATGGCAACTTTAGTCTTGGAAGCAGAACTTCCAGCTAGCAGCAACAAAAAAAAAAAAGACGCAAAGTGCTGGAGTAACTCAGTGTGAGACCGCACCTGGAGTACTGTGTGCAGTTGTACAGGGCCCTAGTGAGACTGCACCTGTGTGCAGTTTTGCTCTCCAAATTTGAGGAAGGATATTCTTGCAATTGAGGGCGTGCAGCGTAGGTTCACCAGGTTAATTCCTGGAATGGCGGGACTATCGTATGTTGAAAGACTGGACCGGCTAGGCTTGTACACACTGGAATTTAGAAGAATGAGAGGAGATCTTATCAAAACGTATAAGATTATTAAGGGGTTGGACACGTTTGTGGCAGGAAACATGTTCCCAATGTTGGGGGGAATCCAGAACAAGGGGTCACAGTTTAAGGATAAGGGGGAAGTCTTTTAGGACCGAGAAGTGAAAGTTTTTTTTCACACAGAGAGTGGTGAATCTGTGGAATTCTCTGCCACAGAAGGTAGTTGAGGCCAGTTCATTGGCTATATTTAAGAGGGAGTTAGATGTGGCCCTTGTGGCTAAAGGGATCAGGGGGTATGGAGAGAAGGCAGGTACGGGATACTGAGTTGGATGATCAGCCATGATCATATTGAATGGCGGTGCGTACAGGCTCGAAGGGCCGAATGGCCTACTCCTGCACCTATTTTCTATGTTTCTATGTATCAGGGAGGAAGCAGCCAAACGGGAATGGGTGTGGAGAAGATTTTTCAAGGACGTTGCAGGACTGGAGGGCCTGAGCTCCAGGAAGAGGTAGGAGCAGCCTAAGACTTTATCCCTGGAGCGCAGGAGGATGAAGGGGTGATCGTAGAGATTGTCATGTGAAAGATTTCCTTCCTCACGTGAGATTCCAGATGGGTTTTCAAGTAATTAAGCCTCACTAGGGCCCTGTACAACTGCACACAGTACTCCAGGTGCGGTCTCACTAGGGCCCTGTACAACTGCAGAAGTTGCCGCCTTACAGCGCTTGCAGCGCCGGAGACCCGGGTTCCATCCCGACTACGGGCGCCATCTGTACGGAGTTTGTACGTTCTCCCCGTGACCTGCGTGGGTTTTCTCCGAGATCTTCGGTTTCCTCCCACACTCCAAAGACGTGCGGGTCTGTAGGTTAATTGGCTTGGTAAATGTGAAAATTGTCCCTAGTGTGTGTAGGATAGTGTTAGTGTGCGGGGATCGCTGGTCGGCGCGGACCCGGTGGGCCGAATGGGCCTGTTTCCGCGCTGTGTCTCTAAACTCAATTAGGATAGGTGAAGTTTCGGGTCGGGACCCTTCGTGACACTGTTAACAGACAGCACCCGGAGTCAGGATCGAACCCGGGCCTCCGGCGCTGTGAGGCAGCAGCTCTACCCGCTGCGCCAAGCAGCAATTCTGCTTCAAGAAGCAGGACGGGAGCCAATACTCCGCGCGTGTTATTAGCTGCAACATGATCTACCAGTTTGATTGTGTCTGCAAACTGGGGGCTGTTATCTATTGCAAAGACGCGTGCATGTTGGTATAGATACGAAACACACGGATGCAAGGGAGGGTGGCACGTGTGTATTTCTATTGAAGCATACACGCACAGCCACAAGTATATCGTGTCTACACAAACTGGATCACGCATTCAATAGACAATAGACAATAGACAATAGGTGCAGGAGTAGGCCATTCAGCCCTTCGAGCCAGCACCGCCATTCAATGCGATCATGGCTGATCACTCCCAATCAGTACCCCGTTCCTGCCTTCTCCCCATACCCCCTCACTCCGCTATCCTTAAGAGCTCTATCCAGCTCTCTCTTGAAAGCATCCAACGAACTGGCCTCCACTGCCTTCTGAGGCAGAGAATTCCACACCTTCACCACTCTCTGACTGAAAAAGTTCTTCCTCATCTCCGTTCTAAATGGCCGACCCCTTATTCTTAAACTGTGGCCCCTTGTTCTGGACTCCCCCAACATTGGGAACATGTTTCCTGCCTCTAATGTGTCCAATCCCCTAATTATCGTATATGTTTCAATAAGATCCCCCCTCATCCTTCTAAATTCCAGTGTATACAAGCCCAATCGCTCCAGCCTTTCAACATTCATTCGTTCCCCTGCTGCCTCACAGCGCCGGAGACCCCGGTTCGATCCTGACCTGGAGTACTGTGTGCAGTTGTACAGGGCCCTAGTGAGACCGCACCTGGAGTACTGTGTGCAGTTGTACAGGGCCCTAGTGAGACCGCACCTGGAGTACTGTGTGCAGTTTTGGTCTCCAAATTTGAGGAAAGATATTCTTGCTATTGTGGGCGTGCAGCGTAGGTTCACCAGGTTAATTCCCGGAATGGTGGGACTGTCGTATGTTGAAAGACTGGAGCGACTAGGCTTGTATACACTGGAATTTAGAAGGATGAGAGAGGATCTTATCGAAACGTATAAGATTATTAAGGGGTTGGACACGTTAGAGGCAGGAAACATGTTCCCAATGTTGGGGGAGTCCAGAACCAGGGGCCACACAGTTTAAGAATAAGGGGTAGGCCATTTAGAACTGAGATGAGGAAAAGCTTTTTCAGTCAGAGAGTTGCGAATCTGTGAAATTCTCTGCCTCAGAAGGCAGTGGAGGCCAATTCTCTGAATGCATTCAAAAGAGAGTTGGATAGAGCTCTTAAGGATCGCAGAGTCAGGGGGTATGGGGAGAAGGCAGGAACGGGGTACTGATTGAGAATGATCAGCCATGATCACATTGAATGGCGGTGCTGGCTCGTAGGGCCGAATGGCCTCCTCCTGCACCTATTGTCTATTGTCTATTGTCTATTGATTCCAACAAGACTCAACTACCTCCTCCGGCAGCTCGTCTTAAACCTATGTCCTCTGGTCAGCGTGGACTCTGTGGGCCGAATGAGGTTTGGGAGGGGAGAGGGAGGGAGAGAGCGAGAGGGGTTTAAGAGGGGAGAGGGTGGGAGAGGGAGAGAGAGAGGGGGGAGAGGGAGGGAGAGAGGTAGGGGAGAGAGAGAGAGAGAGAGAGAGAGAGAGAGAGAGAGAGAGAGAGAGAGAGAGAGAGAGAGAGAGAGGGGGAGAGGAGAGAGAGGGGGAGAGGAGAGAGAGGGGGTGTGAGAGTGAGAGGGGCAGAGCGCGTGAGAGAAAGGAGAGAGAGGGAAGAGAGGAGAGGGTGTGAGGTGGAGAGAGGGAGAGAGTCAAGTCAAGTCAAGTCAAGTCAAGTCAAGTCAAGTCAATTTTATTTGTATAGCACACTTAAAATCAACCCATGTTGACCAAAGTGCTGTACATCAGTTCAGGTACTAAGAACGAACATACAATGGCACACAAACATAACAGTACATACATAAACAGTTCACAGCGCCCCCTCAGAGGGCCTCAAACGCTGGGGAGTAGAAATAGGTTTTGAGCCTGGGCTTAAAGGAGTGGATGGAGGGGGCAGTTCTGATGGGGAGAGGGATGCTGTTCCACAGTCTAGGAGCTGCAACCGCAAAAGCGCGGTCACCCCTGAGCTTAAGCCTAGACCGCGGGATAGTGGGTAGCCCCAAGTCGGCCGACCTGAGGGACCTGGAGATAGAGTGGTGGGTTAGAAGATTTTTGATATGGGGGGGACGAGCCCGTTTAGGGCTTTGTATGTGAATAGGAGGAGCTTGAAGTTGATTCTGTACCGTACTGGGAGCCAATAGACAATAGGTGCAGGAGGAGGCCATTCGGCCCTTCGAGCCAGCACTGCCATTCAATGTGATCATGGCTGATCATTCTCAATCAGTACCCCGTTCCTGCCTTCTCCCCATACCCCCTGACTCCGCTATCCTTAAGAGCTCTATCCAGCTCTCTCTTGAATGCATTCAGAGAATTGGCCTCCACTGCCTTCTGAGGCAGAGAATTCCACAGATTCACAACTCTCTGACTGAAATTTTTTTTCCTCATCTCCGTTCTAAATGGCCTACCCCTTATTCTTAAACTGTGTGGCCCCTTGTTCTGGACTCTCCCAACATTGAGAACATGTTTCCTGCCTCTAACGTGTCCAACCCCTTAATAATCTTATACGTTTCGATAAGATCCCCTCTCATCCTTCTAAATTCCAGTGTATACAAGCCAGAGAATTCCAATAAGGGGTCGGCCATTTAGGACTGAGATGGGGGAAAAACTTTTCCACCCAGAGAGTTGTGAATCTGTGGAATTCTCTGCCACAGAAGGCAGTGGAGGCCGATTCACTGGATGCTTTCAAGAGAGAGTTAGATTTGGCTCTTAATGATAGTGGAGTCAAGCAATATGGGGAGAAGGCAGGAACGGGGTACTGATTCTGGATGATCAGCCATGATCGTATTGAATGGCGGTGCGTACAGGCTCGAAGGGTCAAATGTCCTCCAACTGCTCTATGTTTCTATGAATGTGACGGTCGTTACTGAACTGATGATACCGTTCGTTTTCTCCACAGCTAGCAAGTGTGGCTCGTGCGGTCCTGGGTACAGTACCCCACTTGAGGCTATGAAAGGTGAGCTCTAGGTCCCACGTTTGTAACTACAGATGCTCCTCGACTTACGATGGGGTCACGTTCCGATAAACCCGTCGTAAATCGAAAGTATCGTAAGTCGAAAATGCATTTAATACACCTAACCTACCCAACATCATAGCCACCTAACAATAGACAATAGACAATAGACAATAGGTGCAGGAGCAGGCCATTCGGCCCTTCGAGCCAGCACCGCCATTCAATGTGATCATGGCTGATCATTCTCAATCAGTACCTCGTTCCTGCTTTATCCCCATACCCCCATACCTATCCTTAAGAGCTCTAACTAGCTCTCTCTTGAATGTATTCAGAGAATTGGCCTCCACTGCCCTCTGATGCAGAGAATTCCACAGATTCACAACTCTCTGACTAAAAAAGTTTTTCCTCATCTCTGTTCTAAATGGCCTACCCCTTATTCTTAAACTGTGGCCCCTGGTTCTGGACTCCCCCAACATTGGGAACATGTTTCCTGCCTCTAACATGTCCAACCCCTTAATAATCTTATACGTTTCGATAAGATCCCCTCTCATCCTTCTAAATTCCAGTGTATACAAGCCTAGTCGCTCCAGTCTTTCAACATATGACAGTCCCGCCATTCCGGGAATTAACCTAGTAAACCTACGCTGCACGCCCTCAATAGCAAGAATATCCTTCCTCAAATTTGGAGACCAAAACTGCACACAGTACTCCAGGTGCGGTCTCACTAGGGCCCTGTACAACTGCAGAAGGACCTCTTTGCTCCTATACTCAACTCCTCTTGTTATGAATGCCAACATTCCATTGGCTTTCTTCACTGCCTGCTGTACCTGCATGCTTCCTTTCAGTGACTGATGCACTAAGACACCCAGATCCTAACGACACCATTCAAATAATAATCTGCCTTCCTATTCTTACCACCAAAGTGGATAACCTCACACTTATCCACATTAAACTGCATCTGCCATGCATCCGCCCACTAAACTACCCAACATTATAGCCATCTAACCTACCCAACATGGGTAGGACTCTATGACTCTCTATGACTCTATCATAGCCTCCTAACCTACCCAACATCATAGCCACCTAACCTACCCAACATCATAGCAACCTAACCTACCCAACATCATAGCCACCTAGGGTTGCCAACTTTCTCACTCCCAAATAAGGGACAAAAGGTGACGTCGCCGCCCCGCGCCCCACGTGACCTCACCCAACCAGCGGCCACGTGCTCCTGCTCCACCAATGGCGGCCGTCCAGGACTGGAAGGCGCGAGTCTACGCAACCTCCGTTAGGCGGCATCCCGGCCCCCGGGCCTACAGTGTCCGGACCTACAGCGCCCCTCCCGGGCCTAATTCGGGACAAGGGCGGTCCCATACAGGATAAACCAATTTAGCCCAAAATACGGGATGTCCCGGCTAATACGGGACAGTTGGCAGCCCTATTGCCACCTAACCTACCGAACATCATAGCCTAGCCTAACCTAACTTAAACGTGCTCAGAACACTTACATTAGCCTACAATTGCGGGACTGACTGGGATCTATGGCTGGCTACTGCCGCCCAGCATCACGAGAGAGTATCGTACCGCATATCACTAGCCTGGGAAAAGATCAGAATTCAAAGTTTGATGTACGCGTTTCTACTGAATGTGTATGGCTTTTGCGCCTTCGTTAAGTCGAAATATCGTAAGTCGAAGCATCGTAAGTCGAGGAGCGTCTGTATAGTGCTGTTGAGAAAACAGGCGGCCAACTATGGCGCGGCGGTAGAGTTGCCGCCTTACAGCGAATGCAGCGCCGGAGACCCGGGTTCCATCCCGACTACGGGTGCTGCCTGTACGGAGTTTGCACGTTCTCCCCGTAACCTGCGTGGGTTTTCTCCGAAATCTTTGGTTTCCTCCCACACTCCAAAGACGTACAGGTTTGTAGGTTGATTGGCTTGACGAATGTGTAAATTGTTCCTAGTGGGCGTGGGATAGTGTTAGTGTGCGGGGATCGTTGGGCGGCGCGGACCTGGTGGGCCAAAGGGCCTGCTTCCGCGCTGTATCTCTAAACTAAACTAAACTAAACTTTCAGTAGAAACCGTAGGTTAGGTGGCTATGATGTTCAGTAGGTTAGGTGGCTATGACGTTTGGTAGGTTAGGTGGCTATGATGTTAGGTAGTTTAGGTGGCTACGATGTTGAGTAGTTTATGTTAGAGACTGATGTTAGAGACTGGATAGACTCGGCTTGTACTCGCTGGAATTTAGAAGACTGAGGGGGGATCTTATAGAAACATATAAAATTCTTAAAGGGTTGGAGAGGCTAGATGCGGGAAGATTGTTCCCGATGTTGGGGAAGTCCAAAACCAGGGGTCACAGCTTAAGAATAAGGGGGAAGTCTTTTCAGACCGAGTTGAGAAAACATTTCTTCACACAGAGAGTGGTGAGTCTGTGGAATTCTCTGCCACAGAGGGTAGTTGAGGCCAGTTCATTGGCTATATTTAAGAGTGAGTTAGATGTGGCCCTTGTGGCTAAAGGGGTCAGGGGGTATGGAGAGAAGGCAGGTACAGGTTACTGAGCTGGATGATCAGCCATGATCATATTGAATGGCGGTGCAGGCTCGAAGGGCCGAATGGCCTACTCCTGCACCTATTTTCTATGTTTCTATGTTTCTATGTTTAGGTGGCTATGATGTTGGGCGGGTTAGGTGGCTATGGTGTTGGGCAGGTTAGGTGGCTATGGTGTTGGGCAGGTTAGGTGGCTATGATGTTCAGTAGGTTAGGTGGCTATGGTGTTGAGCAGGTTAGGTGGCTATGATGTTCAGTAGGTTAGGTGGCTATGGTGTTGAGCAGGTTAGGTGGCTATGGTGTTGGGCAGGTTAGGTGGCTATGGTGTTGGGTAGGTTAGATGGCTATGATGTTGGGCAGGTTAGGTGGCTATGATGTTGGGCAGGTTAGGTGGCTATGATGTTGGGCAGGTTAGGTGGCTATGATGTTGGGCAGATTAGGTGGCTATGATGTTGGGCAGGTTAGGTGGCTATGATGTTGTGTAGGTTAGGTGGCAATGATGTTGGGCAGGTTAGGTGGCTATGATGTTGTGTAGGTTAGGTGTATTAAACGCATTTTCGACATTGGTTTTACGATGGGTTTATCAGAACGTAATCCCATTGTAAGTCGAGGAACGTCTTGTATAGTGCCGTTGAGACAATGGGCGGCCAATTGGGGCACGTCAAGATCTCCACGGGTCTCGTCAGAACCCCAGATTGTGGATTGAAACATTCTGGGTTTTGTTTTTAATACCCATAAGGGCCACGGGAGGAAATTGTCTACTTGCCCTGCATCTACCGGAACACCGAGGTCAACAAACCGGACTACTTGGCCACGGTGGATGTAGATCCCAAATCGCCCACTTACTCCCAGGTAGGCCACGCTGACACCGAGCTGGAATTGTGGTGGCGCGGCGGTAGAGTTGCCGCCTCACGGCGCCAGAGACCCGGGTTCGATCCCGACCACGGGCGCTTTCTGTACGGAGTTTGTGCGTTCTCCCCGTGACCTGCGTGGGCTTTCTCCGGGTGCTCTGGTTTCCTCCCGCACTCCAAAGACGTGCGGGTTACAAGTCTGTAGGTCACAATATGCTGCCTGACCCGCTGAGTTACTCCAGCACTTTGCGTTTATCACTCGCATGGAAAGACAAGGTCGAGGAGGGGGGGGGGAGGGGGGGGGCTGGGGGGACCTTGTTGAAACTTGCAGAATAATGAAAGGCATAGTGTGGATGTGGAGAGGATGTTTCCACTGGTGGGAGAGTCTAGGACCAGAGGGCACAGACTCAGAATTAAAGGGCACTCAGAAAGGAGGTGTGGACGAACTTCTTTAGTCAGACAATAGACAATAGGTGCAGGAGGAGGCCATTCGGCCCTTCGAGCCAGCACCGCCATTCAATGTGATCATGGCTGGTCATTCTCAATCAGTACCACATTCCTGCCTTCTCCCCATTCCCCCTGACTCCGCTATCCTTAAGAGCTCTATCTAGCTCTCTCTTGAATGCATTCAGACAATTGGCCTCCACTGCCTTCTGAGGCAGAGAATTCAGAGGGTGGTTAATCTGTGGAATTCATTGCCACAGAGGGCTGTGGAGGCCAAGTCAGTGGATATTTCTAAGGCCGAGTGAGACGAATTCTTGATTAGAACGGATGTCAAGGGTTACGGGGAGAAGGCAGGAAAATGGAATTAGGAGGCAGAGATCAGCCATGATTGAATGGTGGAGAGAGCTCGATGGGCCGAATGGCCTAATTCTACTCCTATAACTTGTGAACAGGTCCTTTGGCACATTGAATCTGCACAAATAGCAAACACCCATTTACGTTAATCTTCAGTATAAACCAGTGCCTGCCGTTCCTTTCTACACACTATCAGAAATGATGGACTTATGGAGTGATACAGCGTGGAAACAGGCCCTTTCGGCCCAACCTGCCCAAACCGGCCAACATGTCTCAGCTACACTAGTCCCACCTGCCCGCGTTTGGTCCAAACCCCTCCAAACCTGTCCTATCCATGTCGACTCGAGGGCAGAGGTGGTGGAGGGGGAGGGGGAGAGGGGTGGGGGGGGGGAGGGGGGAAGGGGTCAGCTGGAGGTAGGGTCGCCAACTGTCCCGTATTAGCCGGGACATCCCGTATTTTGGGCTAAATTGGTTTGTCCCGTACGGGACCGCCCTTGCTCCGCATTAGGCCTGGGGGGTGCTGTAGGCCCAGACACTGTAGGCCCGGTCACTGTAGGCCCGGACACTGTAGGCCTGGACACTGTAGGCCCGGACACTGTAGGCTCGGACACTGTAGGCCCGGACACTGAAGGCCCGGAGACTGTAGGCCCGGACACTGTAGGCCCGGACACTGTAGGCCCGGTCACTGTAGGCCCGGACACTGCAGGCCCGGACACTGTAGGCCCGGACACTGTAGGCCCGGACACTGCAGGCCCGGACACTGCAGGCCCGGACACTGTAGGCCAGGACAGCAGAGGCCAGGACAGCGGAGGCCTGGGGGCCCGGGCGCCGCCTAATGGAGGTTGGTGGAGCACGTGGCCGCTGGCTGGGTGGTGAGGTCACCTTGTCCCTTATTTGAGGTCACCTTGTCCCTTATTTGGGAGTGAGATAGTTGGCAACCCCTATCTGGAGGTCACCTTTAACTTGGAGGGTTCCATCCAATGCTCTCAGAGTCGAGAGGACAGGGTAGTGACTGCGTCCTCTCTCCCCCGCAGGTTGTCCACCGCTTGCCGATGCCCAACCTCAACGACGAGCTCCACCATTCCGGCTGGAACACCTGCAGCAGCTGCTACGGGAACCCGTCCAAGAGCCGCAACCGCCTGATCCTGCCGTCCCTGATCTCGTCCAGGATTTACGTGGTGGACGTGGGAACACAGCCCCGAGCGCCCAGGCTACACAAGGTGATTCCTCTCACTTCCACACCCCCCCCCCCCCGTCCGTTCGAGCACGGAACGGTACGGTGCAGGGACCGGGCCCTTCGGCCCTCCGTGCCAGACACAACGCCGCTGAGTTAAGACACATTCCAAGATGGCTGCCCCGCCATTTTATGTCTATGTGTTAGTGTTAGATGTGTGTAGTAGTTTATTTTTAGTTGTGTATATGTGAGGGGTGGTGGGTTGGGGGTGGGGGGGGGGTGGGGGAAACCTTTCTTTAAAAAAAAAATCTCTTCGTGGAGCCGTGGGATTTTCCATCGCCCGGAATGTCCAAATTTGAGGAGGGATATTCTTGCTATTGAGGGCGTGCAGCGTAGGTTTACTAGGTTAATTCCCGGAATGGCGGGACTGTCATATGTTGAAAGACTGGAGCGACTAGGCTTGTATACGCTGGAATTTAGAAGGATGAGAGGGGATCTTATTGAAACATATAAGATTATTAAGGGGTTGGACACGTTAGAGGCAGGAAACATGTTCCCGATGTTGGGGGAGTCCAGAACCAGGGGCCACACAGTTTAAGAATAAGGGGTCGGCCATTTAGATCGGAGATGAGGAAAAACTTTTTCAGTCAGAGAGTTGTGAATCTGTGGAATTCTCTGTCTCAGAAGGCAGTGGAGGCCGATTCTCTGAATGCATTCAAGAGAGAGCTAGATGGAGCTCTTAAGGATAGCGGAGTCAGGGGTTATGGGGGGTTACGCCTCGGAAGAAGTCCCTGGGAGAAGCATGGGGGAAGCGAGAATACATTTTCTTGCCTTCCATCACAGTGAGGGGGTGCCTGGAGGAGTCGCTGTGATGGATGTTTGTGTTAAAATTGTGTGTCTTGTGTCTTTTACTCTGTACTGTTGTGGCAAATGATTTTCGTTCAATTCATTTTGAATGACAATAAAGGTAATTCAGATTCATTCAGATTCACACGATGGCTCGGCACGATGACGTTAAGATGCGATGGCATACCTCGAATATTGGACTGTTCAATACTGTTTTTGTTTTGTTGTGTCATAAGGTCATAGGAGAAGAATTAGGCCATTCGGCCCATCAAGTCTACTCCGCCATTCAATCATGGCTGATATATCTCTCCCTCCCAACCCCACTCTCCTGCCTTCTCCCCACAACCTCTGACACCCGCACTAATCAAAAATCGATATATCTCTGCCTTAAAAATATCCACCAACTTGGCCTCCTCTGTGGCAAAGAATCCCGCAGATTCACCACCCTCTGACTAAAGAAATTTCTCCTCATCTCCTTCCTAAAGGAACGTCCTTTAATTCTGAGGCTGTGCCCTCTGGTCCTAGACTCTTCCCACTAGTGGAAACATCCTCTCCACATCCACTCTATCCAGGCCGCTCACTCTTCTGTACGTTTCAATGAGGTCCCCCCTCATCCTTCTAAACTCCAGCGAGTGCAGGCCCAGTACCGACAATCACTCATTAGTTTAGTTTAGTTTAGTTTAGAGATACAATGCGGAAACAGGCCTTTTCGGCCCACCGAGTCCACGCCGACCAGCGATCCCCGCACATTAACACTGTCCTATACCCACTAGGGACAATGTTTAGGTAGACACAAAAGGCTGGAGTGACTCAGCAGGTCAGGCAGCATCTCGGGAGAGAAGGAATGGGTGACGATTCGGGTCGAGACCCTTCTTACCCGAAACATCACCCATTCCTTCTCTCCCGAAATGCTGCATGACCCGCTGAGTTACTCCAGCGTTTTGTCGTCTACCTTCGATTTAAACCAGCATCTGCAGTTTTTATCCTACAGGGACAATTTTTACATTTACACCAAGCCAATTAACCTACAAACCTGCACGTCTTTGGAGTGTGGGAGGAAACCGAAGATCTCGGAGAAAAACCCACGCAGGTCACGGGGAGAACGTGCAAACTCCGTACAGGCAGCGCCCGCGGTCGGGATGGAACCCGGGTCTCCGGCGCTGCATTCGCTGCAAGGCGGCAACTCTACCGCCGCGCCACCGTGACAGCCCAAAATCATAGGTTAACCCACTCATTCCAGGGATCGTTCTTGTAAACCTCCTCTGGACAAGGGCCGAAGCACATCCTTCCTCAGATATGGTCTCCTAATCTGAGGAAAGACATTCTTGCCTTAGAGGGAGTACAGAGAAGGTTCACCAGATTGATCCCTGGGATGGCAGGACTTTCATATGAAGAAAGACTGGATAGACTCGGCTTGTACTCGCTGGAATTTAGAAGATTGAGGGGGGGATCTTACAGAAACATATAAAATTCTTAAGGGGTTGGAGAGGCTAGATGCGGGAAGATTGTTCCCGATATTGGGGAAGTCCAGAACCAGGGGTCACAGCATAAGGATAAGGGGGAAGTCTTTTAGGACCGAGATGAGAACGTTTTTTTTCACAGAGAGTGGTGAATCTGTGGAATTCTCTGCCACAGAAGGTAGTTGAGGCCAGTTCATTGGCTATATTTAAGAGGGAGTTAGATGTGGCCCTTGTGGCTAAAGGGATCAGGGGGTATGGAGAGAAGGCAGGTACGGGATACTGAGTTGGATGGTCAGCCATGATCATATTGAATGGCGGTGCGTACAGGCTCGAAGGGCCGAATGGCCTACTCCTGCACCTATTTTCTATGTTTCTATGTTGGGATCGTTCTTGTAAAACTCCTCTGGACAAGGGCCGATGCACATCCTTCCTCAGATACAGTGCCCAAAATGGCCCACAGTATTTGCAATGCGCACGATATTCACGTACACTGTATTGTTGCTCCGGTTTTTCAGACCGTGGAGCCAACGGATCTGTTCTGGAAGTGCGACTTGGCCAATCCACACACGTCCCACTGCCTGCCCAGCGGGGAGGTGATGGTCAGCTGCATCGGGAACCCAAGTGGGAACGGCAAAGGTAAGGTGTCCATGGCTGCGGCCCTCACCACAGTCTCCCCCCCTCTCCCCCCCCCCCCCTCCTTCTCCAGCTAATGTGGATATGGCGCTCCAGTATATCGGTGACTAAAATGCACGAGAGAGAGAGAGACCCAGACCTCCAGACTGGGGTGGAACAGCGCTAGAGTGAGACAATAGACAACAGACAATAGGTGCTGGAGGAGATTGATCCCTGGGATGGCAGGACTTTCATATGAAGAAAGACTGGATAGACTCGGCTTGTACTCGCTGGGATTTAGAAGATTGAGGGGGGATCTTATAGAAACTTACAAAATTCTTAAGGGGTTGGACAGGCTAGATGCGGGAAGATTGTTCCCGATGTTGGGGAAGTCCAGAACAAGGGGTCACAGTTTAAGGATAAGGGGGAAGTCTTTTAGGACCGAGATGAGAACGTTTTTTTTCACACAGAGAGTGGTGAATCTGTGGAATTCTCTGCCACAGAGGGTAGTTGAGGCCAGTTCATTGGCTATATTTAAGAGGGAGTTAGATGTGGCCCTTGTGGCTAAAGGGATCAGGGGGAATGGAGAGAAGGCAGGTACGGGATACTGAGTTGGATGATCAGCCATGATCATATTGAATGGCGGTGCTGGCTCGAATGGCCTACTCCTGCACCTATTTTCTATGTTTCTATGTTTCTATGTGCTAACCCACCCGTTCCTTGTCTATCAGGGGGTTTTGCTCTGCTGGATGGCGAGACGTTTGAAGTGAAGGGGAACTGGGAGCAAGAGGGAGAGGCAGCGCCATTTGGCTATGACTTCTGGTACCAGCCCCGGCACAATGTCATGATTAGCTCTGAATGGGGTGCTCCCAAAGCCCTCGCCTACGGATTTAAAGTGGAGGACGTCGCAGCTGGTGAGTGGACAAGAGCAAAGACTCGCTGATTCTGGAGTCACGGAGAGAGGTACACGTTGAAGGGTACGCGCGTCAGGGGTTACGGGGAGAAGGCAGGAGAGTTTTCGAGACACAGGCCCTTCCGCCTGAGAATTAAAGGGCGTTCTTTTGGAAAGCAGGTGAGGCAGAACCTCTTTGGTCAGAGTGCGTTAGAAGGGACTGCAAATGCTGGTGTAAACCAAAGATAGACACAAAACTGTCACAGTCTGTCCTGTTCACTCACCTGCCAGCCACGCCCACCACGTTAAGCCAACTCCCCTCTCCTGTTCACTCACCTGCTCCAGATCACCAATCAAGCCAGCATATAAACCCTTCCTGCACACACACTCTTTGCCAGATTGTTCTTAGTCCTCATGCATTCTCTCTTGGACTGATTTCCCATTGCCGACCCTGCCTGCTCCCATTATAGCCATCTAACCTGCCCAACATCATAGCCATCTAAACATAGAAACATAGAAAATAGGTGCAGGAGTAGGCCATTCGGCCCTTCGAGCCTGCACCGCCATTCAATATGATCATGGCTGATCATCCAGCTCAGTAACCTGTACCTGCCTTCACTCCATACCCCCTGATCCCTTTAGCCACAAGGGCCACATCTAACTCCCTCTTAAATATAGCCAATGAACTGGCCTCAACTACCTTCTGTAGCTGCGAATTCCACAGACTCACCACTCTGTGTGAAGAAATGTTTTCTCATCTCAGTCCTAAAAGACTTCCCCCTTATCCTTAAACCGTGACCCCTTGTTCTGGACTTCACCAACATCGGGAACAATCTTCCCGCATCTAGCCTCTCCAACCCCTTAAGAATTTTATATGTTTCAATAAGATATCCTTGGACTTTAGCTGAAAAGTTTGGAGGCCCCTAGTCGCGAACAGACTTGTTGTTCTCTGCAGTACTCTGTTAGTCACAACACCCTCTGTAGTTTTGCAAAACAACCTGTTGGACTTTAGCTAGCGATTCTAAGTAAGTAAAGCAGGCTCACAACGCGCAATGTGCAATCTGTACATATTAACTCTTAAACCTCCATCCTCCTCAACATTCGAACCCGGGCACGGTGTGGCAGCAACTCTGCCGCTGCGCCAACGTGCCACCCTATTTTACCCCGCGGTGCGAATGTTTCTTTTATAGACAATAGACAATAGGTGCAGGAGGAGGCCATTCAGCCCTTCGAGCCAGCACCGCCATTCAATGCGATCATGGCTGATCACTCTCAATCAGTACCCCGTTCCTGCCTTCTCCCCATACTCCCTGACTCCGCTATCCTTAAGAGCTCTATCCAGCTCTCTCTTGAAAGCATCCAACGAACTGGCCTCCACTGCCTTCTGAGGCAGAGAATTCCACACCTTCACCCCTCTCTGACTGAAAAAGTTCTTCCTCATCTCCGTTCTAAATGGCCTACCCCTTATTCTTAAACTGTGGCCCCTTGTTCTGGACTCCCCCAACATAGGGAACATGTTTCCTGCCTCTAATGTGTCCAATCCCCTAATTATCTTATATGTTTCAATAAGATCCCCCCTCATCCTTCTAAATTCCAGTGTATACAAGCCCAATCGCTCCAGCCTTTCAACATACGACAGTCCCGCCATTTCGGGAATTAAACTGCATCTGCCATGTATCCGCCCACTCACACAACCTGTCCAAGTCACCCTGCAGCCTTATTGCATCTTCCTCACAATTCACACTACCCCCCAGCTTAGTATCATCTGCAAATTTGCTAATGGTACTTTTAATCCCTTCGTCTAAGTCATTAATGTATATCGTAAATAGCTGGGGTCCCAGCACCGAACCTTGCGGTACCCCACTGGTCACTGCCTCCCATTCCGAAAGGGACCCATTTACACGGTTAATTCCAGGGATGAGGGGGTTGACATATGAGGAAAGGTTGGGACTTTTCTCATTGGAGTTCAGAAGAATGAGAGGCGATCTTATTGAAACGTATAAGATCGTGAGGGGCCTTGATCGGGTGGATGCGCTAAAGATGTTTCCGATGATCGGGGAGACCAGAACTAGGGGGCATAGTCTTAGAATAAGAGGGGGCTCTTTTAAAACTGAGATGAGGAGAAACTTCTTCACTCAGAGGGTGGTTAGTCTGTGGAATTTGCTGCCTCAGGGAGCTGTGGAAGCAGGAACGTTAAATAAATTTAAAACGGAAATAGATTGTTTTTTAATAGACAAGGGAATTAGGGGTTATGGGGAGCGGGCAGGGAAGTGGACATGAGCTATTGTTAGTATAGTAAGACCTGGGTAATCTCCTGGACAAGTTTCGATCGCCTAGCTTGGGGTCGGAGAGGCATTTCCCGGATTGGCCTAGGTTTTTATCCGGTTTTTCGCCTCTCCCAGGAGATCACACGGTTCTTTTGGGTGGGAAGAAGGGCGATAGTGGGAAGGGGGTTGGGGTGGGATCAGCCATGATTGTATTGAATGGCGGAGCGGGCTCGAGGGGCCGGTTGGCCTACTCCTGCTCCTATTTTCTTGTGTTCTTGTGTTCTTCTTCCAGGGCTGTACGGACACTCGCTTCACGTCTGGGACTGGACCGAGCGCACGCGGGTACAGACCATCGACCTGGGCCAGGACGGCCAGATCCCGCTGGAGATCCGCTTCCTCCACGATCCCGACGCCGCGGAGGGGCTGGTCGGCTGCGCTCTGAGCAGTTGTGTCTTCCTCTTCTACAGGACAAAGGTACCCGTCGGGTGGGGAGTCTAATGTCCGAGGGCGTCCACGGTGGCGCAGCGGTAGAGTTGCCGCCTCACAGCGCCTGCTGCGCCGGAGACCCGGGTTCCATCCCGACCACGGGTGCTGTCTGTGTGGAGTTTGCACGTTCTCCCCGTAACCACATGGGTTTCCCCTGAGATTTTCGGTTTCCTCCCACTAGGGTTGCCAACTGTCCCGTATTAGCTGGGACATCCCCTATTTTGGGCTAAATTGGTTTGTCCCATACGGGACCGCCCTTGCCCCGTATTTGGCCTGGGAGGGCACTGTAGGCCCGGACACTGTTGGCCCGTGGGCGGTTGTAGGCCCAGACACTGTAGGCCCCGGACACTGTAGGCCCATGGGCGGTTGTAGGCCCAGACACTGTAGGCCCGGACACTGTAGGCCCATGGGCCATTGTAGGCCCAGACACTGTAGGCCCGGACACTGTAGGCCTGGACACTGTAGGTCCATGGGCCGTTGTAGGCCCGGACACTGTAGGCCCGGACACTGTAGGCCCATGGGCCATTGTAGGTCCGGACACTGTAGGCCCATGGGCCATTGTAGGCCCAGACACTGTAGGCCCAGACACTGTAGGCCCAGACACTGTAGGCCCAGACACTGTAGGCCTGGAGACTGTAGGCCCATGGGCCGTTGTAGGCCCGGACCCTGTAGGCCCGGACAATGCAGGCCCGGACAGTGTAGGCTAACGGTGTTCGGAGAGCGGGATCGAGTGTGTTCGCCTAACGGAGGTTGCGTAGCAACCCGCCTCCCGGCCCGGGCAGCTGCCATTGGTGATGGGGAAGCACGAGACCGCTGTCTGGGTGAGGTCATGTGGGGCGCGGGGCGGTGACATCACCTTTTGTCCCTTATTTGGGAGTGAGGAAGTTGGCAACCATACCTCCCACACTCCAAAGATGTACAGGTGTGTAGGTTAATTTGCTTGTGTAAATGTAAGTGTAAATTGTCCCTAGTGTGTGTAGAGTGGTGTTAAAGTGCGGGGATCGCTGGTCGGTGCGGATTCAGTGGGCTGAAGGGCCTGTTTCCGCGCCGCATGTCTAAACTAAACTAAAGCCTGGATGTTTCCACTGGATGGACCCTATGTTCTCACACTGTATCTCACATGCTCCCTCTCACTCCTCTTGATTCACCACCCGACTCCCATCACCTTCTCTCCATGGAACGGACTTAAGGCAATAAGACGTGGAGCAAAAATCAGGCCATTCGGCCCATCGATTCTACTCCCGCCATTCAATCGTGGCTGATCTATCTTTCCCTCTCTTTTCCATCCATTCTCTCCGGAGATGCTGCCTGTCCCGCTGCGTTACTCCAGCATTTTGTGTCCATCTCCGATTTAAACCAGCATCTGCAGTTCTTTCATGCCACACATTTAATCAAGAAAGGCTCTGGAAATATGGGCGGCACGGTGGCGCAGCGGTAGAGTTGCTGCCTTACAGCGAATGCAGCGCCGGAGACTCAGGTTCGATCCTGACTACGGGCGCCGTCTGTACGGAGTTTGTACGTTCTCCCCGTGACCTGCGTGGGTTTTCTCTAAGACCTTCGGTTTCCTCCCACACTCCAAAGACGTACAGGTATGTAGGTTAATTGACTGGGTGAATGTAAAAATTGTCCCTAGTGTGTGTAGGATAGTGTTAATGTGCGGGGATCGCTGGGCGGCGCGGACTCGGTGGGCCGAAGGGCCTGTTTGTGTTCAGTCCTAAGGCACCATGTTATAAGAAAAATGTCAAGCTGGAAAGGGTACAAAGAAGATTTACGAGGATGTTGCCAGGACTCGAGGGTGTGAGCTTCAGGGAGAGGTTGAGCAGGCTGGGTCTCTATTCCTTGGAACGCAGGTAGAAGAGGGGTGATCTTACAGAGATGTATAAAATCATGAGAGGAATAGATCGGGTGCATGCAGAAAATCTCTTGCCCAGAGTAGGTGAATCGAGGACCAGAGGACATAGGTTTAAGGTGAAGGGGAAAACATTTAATAGGAATCTGATGAGTAACTTTTTTACACAAAGGGTGATGGGTGTGTGGAATAAGTTGCCGGAGGAGGTAGTTGAGGCTGGGATTACCCCATCGGTTAAGAAACAGTTGGACAGGTACATGGATAGGACTGGTTTGGAGGGATATGGGCCAAACGCGGGCAGCTGGGCCATGTTGGCCGGTGTGGGGAAGTTGGGCCGAAGGACCTGTATCCACACCGTGTGACTCTGCGACTCCAATCGGGATATCACAGAGGTTGGAGTGAGAGGTGGGGAAGATGTGGGGTGACGTGTAGCGGAGAGAGGGGGAGGATTGTGGTGAGGAATATGGGAAGGGTGTGGACGCCAACGTTTCCGGTCATTAACTCAGCCAGGACTGAATTTTGGGATGCTCGTAGAAGTTGGAACGAGAGGAGGAAATTTAGAGGAGGAGCCTCTATGACTCCATACTTACAAAATTCTTAAGGGGTTGGACAGGCTAGATGCAGGAAGATTGTTCCCGGTGTTGGGGAAGTCCAGAACAAGGGGTCACAGTTTAAGGATAAGGGGGAAGTCTTTTAGGACCGAGATGAGAACGTTTTTTTTCACACAGAGTGGTGAATCTAAAGTGGAATTCTCTGCCGCAGAGGGTAGTTGAGGCCAGTTCATTGGCTATATTTAATGGGGAGTTAGATGTGGCCCTTGTGGCTAAAGGGATCAGGGGGTATGGAGAGAAGGCAGGTACGGGATACTGAGTTGGATGATCAGCCATGATCATATTGAATGGCGGTGCGTACAGGCTCGAAGGGCCGAATGGCCTCCTCCTGCACCTATTTTCTATGTTTCTATGTTTCTAAGTGCTGGAGTAATTGAGTGAGTCAGGCAGCATCTCTGGGGTATATGGACAGGTGACGTTTTGGGTCGAGACCCTTCACAGATGCGGCCTGCCCTGCTGATTATTCCCGGCATATTTTGCTTTTGTTTCGACCCACCTGCAGTCATTGTTTTTCATTTTATTTTTATTATGCCACAGAAAGGAGACTGGGCTGCAGTGAAAGTAATCAGCGTTCCCAGTAAGAAAGTCGAAGGCTGGGTATTGCCAGAGATACCAGGCGAGTAGAAAGGTTTTGCATTCATCTTTGTAAATTCATACATTCTTGGAGCAGAATTACGCCATTCAGCCCATCGAGTCTACTCCGCCATTCAATCCCGGCTGATCTATCTCTCCCTCTCAACCCTGTTATAGAGTCACAGGGTGTAAACAGGCCCTTCGGCCCAACTCGCCCACACCGACCAACAATGTCCCAGCTACACTAGTCCCACTTGCCTGCGCTTGGTCCATAACCCTCCAAACCTGTCCTATCCATGTACCTATCCAACTGCTTCTTAAACGATGGGATAGTCCCAGCCTCAACTACCTCCTCTGGCAGCTTGTTCCATACACCCACCACTACTCGAGTGATTTAATTTATTTTTTTCCTCATTAAAACGGTCACTGATGGGATAAAAATCGTGCAGATGCGAATTCATTTGAAAACTTGCATCACAATGGGAACAAAATGTCAAAAATGAAAAATTCATGAATATGTAAAAGCTGAATTTTGTTTGTTGCTCATTTTCTCGTTGTGGGCGCAATTGGCAAGGCTGGCGTGTGTCACCCTCTCTGGTGCCCTGAGAAGGTCATCGTGTGCTGAGCCACTTCAGAGGACAGCAAAGAGCAAATGGGTTGGGTCGTACTGGAGTTATATGTAAGCTCCGAACACACACAGATGACATAGAAAATAGGTGCAGGTCGAAGGCCATTCGGCCCTTCTAGCCAGCACCGCCATTCAATATGATCATGGATGATCATCCAGAATCAGTACCCTGTTCCTGCTTTCTCCCCTTGATTCAGTTATCCGTAGAGCTATATCTCTATGGCGCAGCGGTAGAGTTGCTGCCTTACAGCGAATGCAGCGCCGGAGACTCAGGTTCGATCCTGACTATGGGTGCTATACTTCCATCGCCTGGGACACCATTCTGCTTTAGTTAAACATTTTGTTCAAGATGGCCGCGCCGTTGTGTTTGGCTGCCTGCCACTGTATGTTGTTTCTTTTTTTTTTCCTAATCAGATGTGCAGCACTTTGATCAACGTGGGTTGTTTTTAAATGTGCTATACAAATAAAATGGACTTGACTTGACTTGACCCTCTGTGTGAAAAAGTTACCCCTCGGATTCCTATTAAATCTTTTCCCCTTCACCTTGAACCTATGTCCTCTGGTCCTCGATTCCCCTACTCTGGGTAAAAGACTCTGTGCATCTACCCGATCCATTCCTCTCATGATTTTCTAACCCCAGAACATCTGACACCAGTACTACCGGTACTAGAATCTGTCCATCTCTGCCTTAAGAAGGAATAATTTGTTTCTCAAAAATAAACCCTATTCGGAATAACAAAAAAATAAATACAAAACACGAACAGTGCAAACACGTTTAATACCGCTGAATGGGAAATTGGGCACTGATGTCGGGAATTTTGCAAGTTATAAGATGGTTAACCCTAGAGCTGATATACAGGGAGCATGATGGGAATAATGGCCAACATAGAGAAAGTAGTTAAAATGGCTAAAGCTGAAAGATTTTGCTGAAAGGCAGCTTCTCTGGAGAGAAGGAATGGAAGACGTTTCGGGTCGAGGTCCTTCTTCAGACTGAAAGTCACGGGAAAGGGAAACGAGAGAGATAGACGATGATGTAGAGAGATATAGAACAATGAATGAAAGATATGCAAAAAAAGTAACGATGATAAAGGAGACAGGCCATTGTTAGCTCGACATCATTGTCCAGATCTCTCGTTTCCCTTTCCCGTGACTTTCAGTCTGAAGAAGGATCTCGACCCGAAACGTCACCCATTCCTTCTCTCCAGAGATGCTGCCTGTCCTGCTGTGAGTTACTCCAGCTTTTTATGTCTTTCTTTTGGTTTAAACCAGCATCTGCAGTTCCTTACCACATAATCTGCTGAAAAGTGGGCTTTCTTATCTATGGGGGTGGGGAGGAAGGATAGTCCTTCATAGTTCAGTCTAGATTCTTATCTGTTGGAGTCTCGCGATTACCGCTGCTTTTGGTCACGGTGTTTAGCTAGCAAGTCCCTCAAAGGTTAATGAACCTTTAATCTCTATCGAGGAGATCCCATTTAGTGAGTGGAATCAATTCTCCTTGCAGGGACTTTGACATTTATGGTATCTATTAGATATATGGGAGATTTTCAAAACACCAAGAAAAGTACGATTAAAGTTAACTCTTGGGAACGACAAAGATGGAACGTTACAGAGACATTGATTGATGATTTATTTCAACTCCACAAGTAACCATTGTGTCATGAGAATATAAAATGCTGTAGGTACTGTGAATCTTTGAAACACTTTGGGGTCTCTCAGAGTGTTTCCAGATGTGCACTGCTGAGGCCTTTAATAAACTGACTTGTTCGAGCTGTTTTATTTTGTGCCTGTGCCTATCTGAGTCCCCGCCTTATGAAGCTTTGACTGACGATATTTCGACTTTACGATAGTCAAAATAACGGCAACGACCCGTAGCGAGCCGCAGCTCGCTTCCGGCCATGTGATCACGTGTAGTCAATGCATTTCGACTTTCATAGAAACATAGAAACATAGAAAATAGGTGCAGGAGTAGGCCATTCGGCCTTTCGAGCCTGCACCGCCATTCAATATGATCATGGCTGATCATCCAACTCAGTATCCCGTACCTGCCTTCTCTCCTTACGATATTTTCGGTTTCCGATGGGTTTCCCGGAACCTAACCCCATCGTAAGTTGAGGAGCACCTGTAGAGCGAGGGTATGGGGATGGTACAAAATTCCCGCCTACAGGCACTGATAATGGGAATTAGTCAGAGGGTGGTGAATCTGTGGATTTTGTTTTGCCACAGAAGGCTGTTGGAGGTCAAATCAGTGGATATTTCTAAGGCAGAGATAGATAGATTTGTGATTAGTCCGGTTGTCAGGGGTTATGGGGAGAAGGCAGAAGAATGGGGTTTGGAGGGTGAGATAGATCAGCCATTGTTAAATGGCGGATGGGCCGAATTCTACTCCGATCACATGATCTATGATCTTCATCGTCTTTTGTTCCTTACTTCTGTGAGTGTTCTGCAGTATTGTAATACTACATGGTATTATTTGTCTACCAGTTTAAAGTCAAAACTGCTCCACCAAATGAAAAGCTGCTCAAAGATCGCCGGTCAACCAACCCCTTGAGAAACTCCATGAATCAGCCCACCACAATAACATGCTAAGGTTGGCCAGCAATATTGTCTCTGACCCCGACCATGTCCTGAACAGTGAATAAGAATTGTTACCATCAATTTGGAGGTACAGGGTGCCAAGATTTAATAAGGTTAGACTGAAGCACTCTTTTGTGCACCAGTCAATCCTGAAATTAAACATAGAACTAAGTCCCAGATCATAGAAACATAGACATAGAAAATAGGTGCAGGAGTAGGCCATTCGGCCCTTCGAGCCTGCACCGCCATTCAATATGATCATGGCTGATCATCCAGCTCAGTATCCTGTACCTGCCTTCTCTCCATACCCCCTGATCCCTTTAGCCACAAGGGCCACATCTAGCTCCCTCTTAAATATAGCCAATGAACAGGCCTCAACTACCTTCTGTGGCAGAGAATTCCACAGACTCACCACTCTCTGTGTGAAGAAATATTTTCTCATCTCGGTCCTAAAAGACTTCCCCCTTATCCTTAAGCTGTGACCCCTGGTTCTGGACTTCCCCAACATCGGGAACAATCTTCCTGCATCTAGCCTGTCCAACCCCTTAAGAATTTTATATGTTTCTATAAGATCCCCCCTCAGTCTTCTAAATTCCAGCGAGTACAAGCCGAGTCTATCCAGTCTTTCTTCAAATGTACGTTGAAGGGTCTTGAATGTGCCGACATTTGTGATTGTAATGTTATGGTGAATATATGTATCCTCCTTTCTCGTCTTACATTCTTTGTCTTTGTTGACGTTGCAAGTGGAGCTGCTGAGATGCAAGAAAGATTTTAGACTTGATCTGACAATAAAGTATAAGAAAATAACTGCAGATGCTGGTACAAATCGAAGGTATTTATTCACAAAATGCTGGAGTAACTCAGCAGGCCAGGCAGCATCTCAGGAGAGAAGGAATGGGCGACGTTTCGGGTCGAGACCCTTCTTCAGACTGATGTCAGGGGGGCGGGACAAAGGAAGGATATAGGTGGGGACAGGAAGATAGAGGGAGATCTGGGAAGGGGGAGGGGAAGAGAGGGACAGAGGAACTATCTAAAGTTGGAGAAATCAATGTTCATACCGCTGGGCTGCAAACTGCCCAAGCGAAATATGAGGTGCTGTTCCTCCAATTTCCGGTGGGCCTCACTATGGCACTGGAGGAGGCCCATGACAGAAAGGTCAGACTGGGAAATGGAGGGGGGTTGAAGTGCTCAGCCACCGGGAGATCACATTGGTTAACGCGGACCGAGCGCAGGTGTTGAGCGAAGCGATCGCCGAGCCTGCGTTTGGTTTCGCCGATGTAAATGTCAACTTATTTACATTTCACAGATGTCAACTTATTTACATCGGCAAAACCAAACGCAGGGTAGGGCACTGATAATTGGTGTATGGAACCATTGACTGGGAAATGGGTAAGGGCACTGGTAATTGATGTCGAGCAAGGTAAATGGGAATTAGGGTAGGGCACTGATGTATCAAGAATGGGAATTGGGAATTGGGGCAAATTCGACCTGCCGATTGGTCGTGGAAGTCTCGTTGAGGTCGAGATCGCCCGCCTCACCCAGCCAAGGTGCCATATTTGCAGAGGGACTTCCGGGGAGGGGTGAGGGTGGGGATTTCAAGTGTGCTCTCAAAGGATGGGTGATGTTTCGTGTTGGAACCCTCCTTGAGATTCCTTCCAGGGCCCAAGTGTTCAGTGTCTGAAGAAAGGTTCCAACCCGAAACGTCACCCATTCTTTTTCCCAAGCGATGCTGCCTGAGCCGCCGAGTTACTCCAGCATTCTGTCCATCCTCGGTTCAAACCAGCATCTGCAGTTCCTTTCTACACAAGTATCTGCCAATCTCTACCTTAAAAATATCCATTGACTTGGCCTGCCCGTGAAGTGCACAGATTCACCACCCTCTGACTAAAGAAATTCCTCCTCATCTCTTTTCTAAAGGTGCGTCCTTTAATTCTGAGGCTGTGCCCTCTGGTTCTAGACTCTCCCACTAGTGGAAACATCCTCTCCACATCCACTCTGTGGCACGGTGGTGCAGCTGTAAAGTTGCAGCCTTACAGCGAATGCAGTGCCGGAGATCTGGGTTCGATCCTGATTACGGTGCTGTCTGTACGGAGTTTGTACGTTCTCTCCGTGAATTGCATGGGTTTTCTCTGAGATCTTCGGTTTCCTCCCACACTCCAAAGACGTACAGGTATGTAGGTTGATTGGCTTGGTAAATGTAAAATTGTCCCTAGTGTGTGTAGGATAGTGCTAATGCGCGGGGATCACTGGTCGGCGCGGGGATCACTGGTCGGCGCGGACCCGGTGGGCCGAAGGGCCTGTTTCCGTGCTGTATCTCTAAACTAAACCAAACTTTATCCAGATCTTTCACTATTCGGTGAGTTTCAAGGAGGTCCCCCCCTTCATCCTTCTAAACTCCTATTATCAGGCAACAGAACCATCCTACCACAAACAGAGTAGTCCTGAACTACTATCTACCTCTTTGGTGACCCTCGGCCTATCCTTGATCGGACTCTGGATGGCTTTGCCTTGCACTAAACGTTATTCCCACTATCACGTATCTATGGCTCGGTTATACTCATGTATTAGACCAATAGACAATAGACAATAGGTGCAGGAGGAGGCCATTCGGCCTTTCGAGCCAGCACCGCCATTCAATGTGATCATGGCTGATCATTCTCAAATCAGTACCCCGTTCCTGCCTTCTCCCCATACCCCCTGACTCCGCTATCCTTAAGAGCTCTATCCAGCTCTCTCTTGAATGCATTCAGAGAATTGGCCTCCACTGCCTTCTGAGGCAGAGAATTCCACAGATTCACAACTCTCTGACTGACAATGTTTTTCCTCATCTCCGTTCTAAATGGCCTACCCCTTATTCTTAAACTGTGGCCCCTGGTTCTGGACTCCCCCAACATTGGGAACATGTTTCCTGCCTCTAACGTGTCCAACCCCTTAATAATCTTATACGTTTCGATAAGATCTCCTCTCATCCTTCTAAATTCCAGCGTATACTAGCCCAGTCGCTCCAGTCTTTCAACATATGACAGTCCCGCCATTCCGGGGATTAACCTAGTAAACCTACGCTGCACGCCCTCAATAGCAAGAATATCCTTCCTCAAATTTGGAGACCAAAACTGCACACAGTACTCCAGGTGCGGTCTCACTAGGGCCCTGCACAACTGCAGAAGGACCTCTTTGTGTTTCCGCTGACTGGATGGCACGCGGCGAAAGCTTTTCACCGTGCCACGTGACAATGTACTAAACCGAACTATCGGAGGCACCACTAACTTGCCGTTTGTTTCAGGTCTCATCACCGATATCCTCATCTCCCTGGACGACCGCTTCCTGTACTTCAGCAACTGGCTCCACGGGGATATCCGGCAATACGACATTACGGACATCAGGAATCCCAAGCTGGTCGGGCAGGTAAGAACGCACAGAAGGCCTCTCCTCTAGCTGGACATCTTTAGACTTTAGAGATACAATGGGGAAAAAAACACGTTCAATGGCATTCTATTTATCTATCTATTTATTTATTTATGTATCTATTTATTCATTTATTTGTTTGTTTGTTTATTTCCGGTCAATACAATACAACAGATTGACCATACAGTTGTGAAATAAAAGATATAAGAAAATAACTGCAGATGCTGGTTCGAAGGTATCGAAGGTATTTATTCATAAACTGCTGGAGTAACTCAGCAGGTCAGGCAGCATCTCGGGAGAGAAGGAATGGGTGACATAGAAACATAGAAAATAGGTGCAGGAGTAGGCCATTCGGCCCTTCGAGCCTGCACCGCCATTCAATACGATCATGGATGATCATCCAACTCAGTATCCCGTACCTGCCTTCTCTCCATACCACCTGATCCCTTTAGCCACAAGGGCCACATCTAACTCCCTCTTAAATATAGCCAATGAACTGGCCTCAACTACCTTCTGTGGCAGAGAATTCCACAGATTCACCACTCTCTGTGTGAAAAAAAACGTTCTCATCTCAGTCCTAAAAGACTTCCCCCTTATCCTTAAACTGTGACCCCTTGTTCTGGACTTCCCCAACATCGGGAACAATCTTCCTGCATCTAGCCTGTCCAACCCCTTAAGAATTTTGTAAGTTTCTATAAGATCCCCCCTCAATCTTCTAAATTCCAGCGAGTACAAGCCGAGTCTATCCAGTCTTTCTTCATATGAAAGTCCTGCCATCCCAGGAATCAATCTGGTGAACCTTCTCTGTACTCCCTTATCTATTTATTTATTTATGTATCTATTTATTCTATTTATTCATTTATTTATTTGTTTATTTCCGGTCAATACAATACAACAGATTGACCATACAGTTGTGAAATAAAAGATATAAGAAAATAACTGCAGATGCTGGTACAAATCGAAGGTATTTATTCACAAAATGCTGGAGTAACTCAGCAGGTCAGGCAGCATCTTGGGAGAGAAGGAATGGGTGACGTTTCGGGTCGAGACCCTTCTTCTGTCTGAAGAAGGGTCTCGACCCGAAACGTCACCCATTCCTTCTCTCCCGAGATGCTGCCTGACCTGCTGAGTTACTCCAGCATTTTGTGAATAAATACAGTTGTGAAAGTTAAATAGTACGAAATCATTGTATCAAAAATAAAACAATATAATCACACATGATATTTTCTGACCGAAGAAAAAGGTGTGGGCAGAAGCCAAAGCTTATTGTGCCTACCCCTTAATACTTAACAAAATATAATTTAAAAAACACAACATGATAAGTCAGAAGCAGATAAACAAAACATAGAAACACAAATATGGTCAAGAACCATCATTTCTGTCATGTCAGTCATTTCTCCGCGCTGATCACATATCTTGTGTCTTTCAAATATAATATTTTTGAACATTTTCTTACAATGGCGGCACGGTAGCGCAGCGGTAGAGTTGCTGCTTTACAGCGAATGCAGCGCCAGAGACTCAGGTTCGATCCTGACTACGGGTGCTGCACTGTAAGGAGTTTGTACGTTCTCCCCGTGACCTGCGTGGGTTTTCTCCGAGATCTTCGGTTTCCTCCCACACTCCAAATACGTACAGGTATGTAGGTTAATTGGCTGGGTAAATGTAAAAATTGTCCCTAGTGGGTGTAGGATAGTGTTAATGTGCGGGGATCACTGGGCGGCACGGACTTGGAGGGCCGAAAAGGCCTGTTTCCGGCTGTATATATATGATATGATATGATATGAATATGATACAATACAATATATCTTTATTGTCATTGTACAGGGGTACAACGAGATTGGGAATGCGCCTCCCATACGATGCAATAAATTAATTAGCTAATCAGTATAAATTTATACAACCCAGTGAAACAAAATTAGAAATAGTTTTAAAACAGTATAAAGTTCAAGTAGGTCTGTGCCGGTTCGCTGTGCGATGTGACCATCCAGCTCAGCAGGACCGGTTCATGGCAGCTATAGCCCTGGGGATGAAGCTGTTCCTGAGTCTGGAGGTGCGGGCGTAGAAGGCCTTGTAGCGTCTGTCCGATGGTAGAAGTTCGAACAGACTGTTGCAGGGGTGTGAGGAGTCTTTGTGGATGCTGGTGGCTTTTCTGAGGCATCGTGTGTTGTAGATGTCCTCCAAGGCTGGTAGCTGTGTTCCGATGGTCCTCTGAGCTCTATGGACTACCCGCTGAAGAGCTCTCCTCTCTGCCTCCGTGCAGCTGAGTTACCACACAGGGTACCACACAGGGCCTTGAATTTACACATATTACTTACACTTTTAATTAATTGTTGCAACTATTCCATAAATTGACCGCTTTAACAGTCACACATCTATTTTTCACATTTGTCCTTACCCTCTTTTTTTCAAACATATAATTTCCCCTGCTTTCACTCACTGAAAACAAACCTTAGATACAGTCAGGAAGTGTTCGTTCTTTTGCTCTAAACATTATTTGTAGAGTATTAAAGTCTACTAGGTCCATAAATTTTAGACCGTAGACAATAGGTGCAGGAGGAGGCCATTCGGCCCTTCGAGCCAGCACCGCCATTCAATGTGATCATAGCTGATCATTCTCAATCAGTACCCCGTTCCTGCCTTCTGCCCATATTTTAGGGCGTATGATTTCATAAATAATGGGTTGGTTGGGTCATTATAACCAGCCTTATTGACAATTCTATACTGCTATCATTGAGTCCGTCCTCACCTTCTCCATCGTGGTCTGGTTTGGCTCAGCCACCAAGCATGACATCCGGAGGCTGCAACGGTTCGTTCGCACAGCTGAGAAGGTTGTTGGCTGCAACCTTCCCCCCATTGATGAACTGTACACTGCAAGGGCCAGGAAGCGAGCGGGCAAGATCATCTCTGACCCCTCTCACCCTGGCCACAAACTCTTCGAAGCACTTCCCTCTGGAAGGCGACTCCGGACTGTCAAAGCAGCCACAGCTAGACATAAAAACAGCTTTTTTTCCCACGAGTGATAGTTCTACTCAATAACCAAAGTCCGTAGTCTCTTTTTTGCTCTGGTTTATTTTCACCCACATGTTTAGACCGTAATGGTGTAACCTTATTGTTTTGATGTGTTTATGCTTTATTCTTAATTGTTAACTGTATTTTTGTGTTGTCATTTGTGAGCGGAGCACCTTGACACATTCCTTGTATATGCATACTTGGCCAATAAACTTATTGATTGATTGATTGATTGATTGATTGATTGATTGATTGATTGATTGATTGACTCATTGATTGATTCATTGATTGATTGATTGATTCATTCATTCATTCATTCATTATATTTTATTTGTAATGTACTGAAAAATTCATTGTTTGTATAGTATTGAGTATATAAGTTGGGAGGTCATGTTGCAATTATATAAGATGTTGGGTGAGGCTGGATTAAGAGCATTGGGCTCAGTTCTGGGCACCGTGTTATAGGAAAGCTGATGTCAAGCTGGAAAGGGTACGGAGAAGATTTAGGAAGATGTTGCCAGGACTCGAGGTTCTGAGGAGAGGATGAGAAGACTGAGGCTTCTTCAGACTGAAGAAGGGTCTCAACCCGAAATGTCACCCACCCATGTTCTCCAGAGTTGCTGCCTGACTCGCTGAGTTACTCCAGCACTTTGTAAACCAGGACTTTTTGTAAACCAGCATCTGCAGTTCCTTGTTTATCCAATTTCTCTTCATTGCTTTGTTGAACAATTCTCTGCATCATCTGCTTTGGAGATTGACTCTAATTTCCTTTCAGGTGTTTATCGGAGGGAGCATTTTGAAGGGCGGGCCGGTGAAAGTGCTTGAAGACAAGGAGTTGGATAGTCAGCCCGAACCCCGGATCGTTAAAGTAAGACCAACTCTTTAGTCCCTTTTCTTGTTCTGCTGCAGTTGTACAGGGCATTGGTGAGACCACACCTGGAGTATTGCGTACAGTTTTGGTCTCCTAATCTGAGGAAAGACATTCTTGCCATAGAGGGAGTACAGAGAAGGTTCACAAGATTGATTCCTGGGATGGCAGGACTTTCATATGAAGAAAGACTGGATGGACTCGGCTTGTACTCGCTGGAATTTAGAAGATTGATTCAAGATTCAAGATTCAAGATTCAAGATAGCTTTATTGTCATCCAAATTGGACGAAATTCAGTCACCCACAGTCCAACAACAAAAGCATCAAAATAGGCATTAAAATTACACAACCCCCAAAACACACAATAGAAACATCCATCAAGAAAACATCCATCACAGTGAGTCTCCCCCAGTCCTCTCCTCACTGTGATGGAAGGCCACAATGTATTTCCCTTCTCCTGCTGTCCTCTCCCGCGGTCAGGTTGTTGTGGGGGGGGGCCTTATAGAAACGTACAAAATTCTTAAGGGGTTGGACAGGCTAGATGCAGGAAGATTGTTCCCGATGTTGGGGAAGTCCAGAACAAGGGGTCACACAGTTTAAGGATAAGGGGGAAGTCTTTTAGGACTGAGATGAGAACGTTTTTTTTCACACAGAGTGGTGAATCTGTGGAATTCTCTGCCACAGAAGGTAGTTGAGGCCAGTTCATTGGCTATATTTAAGAGGGAGTTAGATGTGGCCCTTGTGGCTAAAGGGATCAGGGGGTATGGAGAGAAGGCAGGTACGGGATACTGAGTTGGATGATCAGCCATGATCATATTGAATGGCGGTGCAGGCTCGAAGGGCCGAATGGCCTACTCCTGCACCTATTTTCTATGTTTCTTTGTCTCTGCACACTCCACAAAGACGGCAGGTTTGTCGGTCTGAAGGAGGGTCTCGACCCGTAACGTCGCCCATTCTTTCTCTCCAGAGATGCTGAGTTACTCCAGCATTTTGTGGCTATCTTAGGTTTGTAGGCTAATTGGTTTACGTAAAATTGTAAAATTGTCCCTGGTGTGTGGGATAGTGTTAGTGTACGGGGATCGCTGGTCGGCGTTTGCTCAGTTGGTCGAAGGGTCTGTTTTATAGACAATAGGTGCAGGAGGAGGCCATTCAGACCTTCGAGCCAGCACCGCCATTCAATGTGATCATGGCTGATCATTCTCAATCAGTACCCCGTTCCTGCCTTCTCCCCATACCCCCTGACTCCGCTATCCTTAAGAGCTCTATCTCTGCGCTGTAGAGTTTTTGCACTGTATCTAGAGTAGAGTTTTACTCAGAGTAGGGAATTGAGGACCAGAGGACATAGGTTCAAGGTGACGGGGAAAAGATTTAATAGGAATCCGAGGGGTAACTTTTTCACACAGAGGATGGTGGGTATATGGAACAATCTGCCAGAGGAGGTATTTGAGGCTTGGACTATCCCATCGGTCAAAAAACAGTTGGTCAGGTACTTGGATAGGACAGGTTTGGAGGGTTATGGACCAAGCGCAGGCAGGTGGGACTAGGGTAGCTGGGACATTGTCGGCCAATGTGGGCGAGTTGGGCCGAAGGGCCTGTTTCCATGCTGTATCAATCTATGACTCTGTCTCTAAAGTCTGAACTTAACGGTTCATGTGGCTCCCCTGGAGAGGGAAAGGTGGATGCTGCAAGTGCACAAATAAAACGACTCACACCCTCCCAACTAACTTCCTCTTGTTCAAACAGGGGACGTGGGTTTATGGTGGACCTCAAATGATCCAGCTAAGCTTGGATGGAAAACGCCTGTACGTTACTACGTCCCTGTACAGTGGATGGGACAAACAATTCTACCCTGACCTCGTTAAGTAAGTCATTCACACAGTCTTAGGTTTTAGTCTAAGTTTAGAGATACAGCGCGGAAACAGGTCCTTCGGCCCACCGAGTCCGCACCGACCAGCGATCCCCCTACATTCACACTATCCTACACACACTAGGGGACAATTTACACATACACCAAGCCAATTAACCTACAAACCTGGGTATTTATGCACAAAATGCTGGAGTAACTCAGCAGGTCAGGCAGCATCTCAGTCTGTAGAAGGGTCTCGACCCGAAACGTCACCCATTCCTTCTCTCCCGAGATGCTGCCTGACCTGCTGAGTTACTCCAGCATTTTGTGCATAAATACCTTCGATTTGGACCAGCATCTGCAGTTATTTTCTTATTTAACCTACAAACCTGTACGTCTTTGGAGTGTGGGAGGAAACCGAAGATCTCGGAGAAAACCCGCGGGGAGAACGTACAAACTCCGTACAAACTCCGTAGTCGGGATCGAACCCGGGTCTCAGGCGCTGCATTCGCTGCAAGGCGGCAACTCTACCGCTGCGCCCCTAGCTGTACAAAGGCTATTAACCTACAAACCTGTCCGTCTTTGGAGTGCGGGGGGAAACCGAAGATCTCGGAGAGATCTCGGAGAAAACCCACGCAGGTCAGGGGGAGAACGTACAAACTCCATATAGACAGCACCCGTAGTCAGGATCGAACCTGAGTCTCCGGGATTGTAAGACAGCAAATCTACCGCTGCGCCACCGTGCCGCCTTGTCACACAAGCCTTTATGAAAAAAAAGAGGCAAACCATCCAAGATAACAATGCCATTTCTTAGAACTGATGATCAGTCTGAAGTAGGGTCTCGACCCGAAACGTCGCCCATTCCTTCTCTCCCGAGATGCTGCCTGACCCGCTGAGTTACTCCAGCATTTTGTGTCTACCTCCAGAAATCTATTGATCTGCATTTTGAACAAACACAATAACTGGGCCTCCAGACAGGCTCTAAGACTTTAGTCGGTGCGTAAACAGGCCCTTCGACACGCCAAGTCTGCGCCGACCAGCCATCATTAGCACTGTCCGACACACCAGGAACAATTTATAATTTTATCTAAGCCGATTAATTGACAAATCTGTCTGTCTTTGGAGTGTGCAAGGAAACCGGAGTAGTTGGAGAAAACCCACGCGGTCACAGTGAGAACGTACAAACTCCACACAGACGGCTCTCGTAGTCAGGATCAAGCCTGGGTCTTTGGCGCTGGAAGGCAGCAACTCTACCGCTGCGCCACCATGCTGCCCTCCTGTCAACAGTCTCCTCAGCATATGAAGCGATCCAGGATAGAAAGTAAATCGACATCCCAAGAATGAATCAAAGGAACAGTGTTCATTTTGTGTATGAAGGAACGGCAGATGGTGATTTAAACCGAAGATAGACAATAGGTGCAGGAGTAGGCCATTCGGCCCTTCGAGCCAGCACCGCCATTCAATGTGATCATGGCTGATCATTCTCAATCAGTACCCCGTTCCTGCCTTCTCCCCATACCCCCTGACTCCGCTATCCTTAAGAGCTCTATCTAGCTCTCTCTTGAATATATTCAGAGAATTGGCCTCCACTGCCCTCTGAGGCAGAGAATTCCACAGATTCACAACTCTCTGACGAAAAAAGTTTTTCCTCATCTCTGTTCTAAATGGCCTACCCCTTATTCTTAAAGTGTGGCCCCTAGTTCTGGAGTCCCCCAACATTGGGAACATGTTTCCTGCCTCTAACATGTCCAACCCCTTAATAATCTTATACGTTTCGATAAGATCCCCTCTCATCCTTCTAAATTCCAGTGTATACAAACCTAGTCGCTCCAGTCTTTCAACATACGACAGTCCCGCCATTCCGGGAATTAACCTAGTAAACCTACGCTGCACGCCCTCAATAGCAAGAATATCCTTCCTCAAATTTGGAGACCATAACTGCACACAGTATTCCAGGTGCGGTCTCCCTAGAGCCCTGTACAACTGCAGAAGGACCTCTTTGCTCCTATACTCAACTCCTCTTGTTATGAAGGCCAACATTCCATTGGCTTTCTTCACTGCCTGCTGTACCTGCATGCTTCCTTTCAGTGACTGATGCACTAAGACACCCAGATCACGTTGTACGTCCCCTTTTCCTAACTTGTGGTGGAGTGCTGGAGTAACTCAGCAGGACAGCATCTCTGGAGAGAAGGAATGGGTGACGTTTTGGGAGGAGATCCTTCTTCAGACGGAAAGTCACGGGAAAGGGGAAGGAAAGATGTAGACGGTGATGTAGAAAGATATGGAACAATGAAAATGCAAAAAAGTAACGATGATAAAGGAAACAGGCCATTGTTGTTTATTTGTTGGGTGAGAACGAGATGGGTGGGGGAGAAATCAATATTCATACCCACTGCCCAAGCGAAATGTGAAGTTGCTGTTCCTCAAATTTGCGCTGGGCCTTACTCTGGCAATGGGGGAGGTTCAGGACAGAAAGGTCAGTGTGGGAATGGGAAGGGGAATTAAAGTGTAGGAAACAAAATACAGATGTTGGTTAAAATCGAAGCTAAACACAAAATGCTGGAGTAAATCAGCGGGTCAGGCAGCATCTCGGGAGAGAAGGAATGGGTGACGTTTCGGGTCGAGACCCTTGATCAATCTGAAGAAGGGTCTCGACCTGGAACCTCACCCATTCCTTCCCTCCCGAGATGCTGCCTGACCCGCTCAGTTACTCCAGCATTTTGTGTCTACCAGGGGAATGAAAGTGTTTGGCAACCGGGAGATCAGACTGCGTATTTTTCCCACACTTTAATTCTCCTACCCATTCCCACACTGACCTTTCTGTCCTGGATCTCCCCCATTGCCAGAGTGAGACCCAGCGTAAATTGGAGGAACAGCAACTCACATTTCACTTGGGCAGCTCACAACCCAGTGGGTATGAATATTGATTTCTCAAACTTCAAGTAACCCCGGCATTAGGGCGGCACGGTGGCGCAGCGGTAGAGTTGCTGCCTTACAGCGAATGCAGTGCCGGAGACTCGGGTTCGATCCTGACTACGGGCGTCGTCTGTACGGAGTTTGTACGTTCTCCCCGTGACCTGCGTGGGTTTTCTCCGTGATCTTCGGTTTCCTCCCACACTCCAAAGACATACAGGTATGTAGGTTAATTGACTGGGTAAATGTAAAAATTGTCCCTAGTGGGTGTAGGATAATGTTAATGTTCGGGGATCGCTGGGCGGCGCGGACTCGATGGGCCGAAGGGCCTGTTTCCGCGCTGTATCTCTAAATCTAAATCTAAAAAATCAGATAGATCCAGGCGGACTCAACAAAGGCGTTCAGCAAAACGATCGCCCAGTTTTCGTTTGACAATAGACAATAGACAATAGGTGCAGGAGTAGGCCATTCAGCCCTTCGAGCCAGCACCGCCATTCAATGCGATCACAATATGGGCTACACACCACTGCATATCAGCGGGGTTTGTGTGGAAAGGGTCCCTGCCTTCAAGTTCCTGGGCACGCATATTGCTGAGGATCTCTCCTGGACCACAAACACCATAGCGGCAGTCAAAAAGGCACAGCAGCGGCTCTACTTTCTGAGGATCCTCAGGAAGAACAACCTGCAAGAGCAGCTGCTAGTGACTTTCTACCGTTGCACCATCGAGAGTGTGCTGACGTACTGTATTTCTATGTGGTACACCAGCAGCTCAGAGGCAAACAAGAAAGCCCTTCAGAGGGTCATCAACTCTGCAAAGAAAATCATTGGTTGCCCACTGCCCTCTCTAGAGGAACTTTACTCCCTCCGCTGCCTCAGCAGAGCAGCCAACATCCTGAGGGATCCTTCCCACCCTGGTCATCAGCTGCTCCAACTGCTGCCCTCTGGTAGACGGTTCAGGTCCATTACATCACGGACTAATAGACTCAAGAACAGTTTCTACCCCAGTGTCATACGTGAGCTGAACACTGCCAGACACTCACATAAAACTGAAGGGAAGGAACGGAACTGATCGGAACACTGTCAGTTACTTGTCAGAAAACATAAGCCTCAATTTAATACAAGTTTACATTCTACTGCACTTATATTGTTAACATTTGCTAAACTTATTACATGTTACAACCGACCGCACCTTATATTTAATTACATTATTTCTTTTATTTTTTATTTTTTTTAAACGGCACTTGCAATATGTTAGCTCTCATTGCTGTGCAATAACTTGCTGTCTTGATTGCACTGTACACTGCCTCGACCGTATTGTAATTGTTTTGTCTATATTGTATTAGAGGTCAGTTTGTTTAATTCAGTAGATTAGGTTTAGCTTGTTATGGATAAAGGTTTATCCTTTGTACTGTCTGCTGTGTGTGATTGCATCATCTGGACTGCTTTAATTTCGCTGTACTTTGTGTAGTGACAATAAAGGTTTTTTACAAATTTACATGGCTGATCACTCTCAATCAGTACCCCGTTCCTGCCTTCTCCCCATACCCCCTCACTCCGCTATCCTTAAGAGCTCTATCCAGCTCTCTCTTGAAAGCATCCAACGAACTGGCCTCCACTGCCTTCTGAGGCAGAGAATTCCACACCTTCACCACTCTCTGACTGAAAAAGTTCTTCCTCATCTCCGTTCTAAATGGCCTACCCCTTATTCTTAAACTGTGGCCCCTTGTTCTGGACTCCCCCAACATTGGGAACATGTTTCCTGCCTCTAATGTGTCCAATCCCCTAATTATCTTATATGTTTCAATAAGATCCCCCCTCATCCTTCTAAATTCCAGTGTATACAAGCCCAATCGCTCCAGCCTTTCAACATACGACAGTCCCGCCATTCCGGGAATCAACCTAGTGAACCTACGCTTCACGCCCTCCATAGCAAGAATATCCTTCCTCAAATTTGGAGACCAAAACTGCACACAGTACTCCAGGTGCGGTCTCACCAGGGCCCGGTACAACTGTAGAAGGACCTCTTTGCTCCTATACTCAACTCCTCTTGTTACGAAGGCCAACATTCCATTGGCTTTCTTCACTGCCTGCTGTACCTGCATGCTTCCTTTCATTGACTGATGCACTAGGACACCCAGATCTCGTTGAACTCCCCCTCCTCCTAACTTGGTCTCGCAGACGTATCAGAGTCCACATCTTGACCAAACGATACAGCAGATGGGATTAATTTCGTGTTTTGTTTAAATTCCAGGAAAGGCTCGGTGATGCTCCAGGTTGATGTGGACTCAGAAAAGGGAGGCTTAACCGTCAATGAGAACTTCCTCGTGGACTTTGGGAAGGAACCCGAGGGGCCCGCACTTGCCCATGAAATTCGATACCCTGGAGGAGACTGCAGTTCCGATATTTGGCTGTAGATCAATTTTCGGTGTCACTGAGAGGGAAGCAAATACGAAACTTAAATTTTTGTTTACATTTGTGACGCTCATCAGGCAACTGCATGGATAGTTGGAGAAAAAGGCGGTTTGTAGCATTTAATAGTCATTTTTGATTCATTTTTTCATAACTTTCAGCTGGGAAACTAATGAGCGAGTGGGACTGTTCAACCACACAAACATGGAGGTAGACACAAAATGCTGGAGTAACTCAGCGGGTCAGGCAGCATCTCTGGAGAGAAGGAATGGGTGACGTTTCGGGTTGAGACCCTTCTTCAGACTGTAGATACAAAATGCTGGAGTAACTCAGCGGGTCGGGCAGCATCTCTGGAGAGAAGGAATGGGTGACGTTTCGGGTTGAGACCCTTCTTCAGACGGTAGACACAAAATGCTGGAGTAACTCAGCGGGTCAGGCAGTATGTCTGGAGAGAAGGAATGGGTGACGTTCCGGGTCGAGACCCTTCTTCAGACTTCAGTCTGAAGAAGGGTCTCGACCCGAAACGTCACCCATTCCTTCTCTCCAGAGATTCTGCCTGACCTGCTGAGTTACTACAGCATTTTGTGATACCTTTGATTTGTACCAGCATCTGCAGTTATTTTCCTACACAACCACACAAACATATCATATCATATATATATACAGCCGGAAACAGGCCTTTGCGGCCCTCCAAGTCCATGCCGCCCAGCGATCCCCGTACATTAACACTATCCTACACACACTAGGGACAATTTTTACATTTACCCAGCCAATTAACCTACATACCTGTACGTCTTTGGAGTGTGGGAGGAAACCGAAGATCTCGGAGAAAACCCACGCAGGTCACGGGGAGAACGTACAAACTCCTTACAGTGCAGCACCCGTAGTCAGGATCGAACCTGAGTCTCCGGCGCTGCATTCGCTGTAAAGCAGCAACTCTACCGCTGCGCTACCGTGCCTATATACCGCATATCATGGAGATACAAGGAACTGCAGATGCTGGTTTGCAAAGAAAAATGAGAGTAGACCCCCCTATCCCACTTAAGCGATTTTTTAGGCGCCTACAGGCAACTAGGCTGCCGCCACACGGTGTTGCCTCTGTGGTCGTGAGTCGTCTCCAAAGAGTCGTAGTGTTTTTCTGGTCGCCGCTGGATTTTGAAATGTTTAAAAAAATTTCGGCGACTGTTGGTTTGACGCCAATGATTGTAGCTTGACGTCTCCTGACGTAGGCGCTGTCGTAGGTTGTCGCCAGGTAATGTAGGTTGTCGCCGGTGCTGACTTCGTTGAATTCCATTGGCGACTACCTACGTCAACCAGCGACAGGTACCAGAGGCCAAAATGACGTGAATTGTCTTCAGTTGTCGCCGACAAAGTGAGGTTATTCACTTTGGAAGTAAGAATAGAAAGGCAGATTATTATCTGAATGGTGTCAAGTTAGGAAGAGGGGATGTTCAACGAGATCTGGGTGTCCTAGTGCATCAGTCACTGAAAGGAAGCATGCAGGTACAGCAGGCAGTGAAGAAAGCCAATGGAATGTTGGCCTTCATAACAAGAGGAGTTGAGTATAGGAGCAAAGAGGTCCTTCTACAGTTGTACAGGGCCCTGGTGAGACCGCACCTGGAGTACTGTGTGCAGTTTTGGTCTCCAAATTTGAGGAAGGATATTCTTGCTATTGAGGGCGTGCAGCGTAGGTTCACTAGGTTAATTCCCGGAATGGCGGGACTGTCGTATGTTGAAAGGCTGCAGCAATTAGGCTTGTACACACTGGAATTTAGAAGGATGAGGGGGGATCTTATTGAAACATATAAGATAATTAGGGGATTGGACACATTAGAGGCAGGAAACATGTTCCCAATGTTGGGGGAGTCCAGAACAAGGGGCCACAGTTTAAGAATAAGGGGTAGGCCATTTAGAACGGAGATGAGGAAGAACTTTTTCAGTCAGAGAGTGGTGAAGATGTGGAATTCGCTGCCTCAGAAGGCAGTGGAGGCCAGTTCGTTGGATGCTTTCAAGAGAGAGCTGGATAGAGCTCTTAAGGATAGCGGAGTGAGGGGGTATGGGGAGAAGGCAGGAACGGGGTACTGATTGAGAGTGATCAGCCATGATCGCATTGAATGGCGGCGCTGGCTCGAAGGGCTGAATGGCCTCCTCCTGCACCTATTGTCTATTGACACGGTCGTAGCTTTTTGCGGGTAGACGTAGGTTGACTTCGGTTGTCGTAGGTTGCCACCTGTGCGGTCGTAGGTTGCCGCCTGTGCGGTCGTAGGTTGTCGTAGGTGCGGTCGTAGGTGGACGTCGTAAGTTGTGACGATTGGGTCGCTGGTTGTCGGTAGCTTGCCGTAGCTTGACGTCGACTAGGTGGTAGGTTGTTGTAGCTTGTCGTAGACGTTGTCGTAGGGAGGGTCCAGTCGCCGGTTTTTCGGCGAACTGCTACGACTATGACAGCCGCCGGCAGTCGCCTAAAAAAACGCCTAAGTGGGACAGGACCCTAACTTAGCAGTTTATTCACAAAATGCTGGAGTAACTCAGCAGGTCAGGCAGCATCTCGGGAGAGAAGGAATGGGTGACGTTTCGGGTCGAGACCCTTCTTCAGACTGATGACGTTTCGGGTCGAGACCCTTCTTCAAACTGAAGACTAACTTAGCAGGCCAGGGAGCATTCCTGGAGAACGCGGACAAATGACATTTTGCTTGGGACCTTTTTTCAGATAGAAGCATTGTGGGCTGAATTTCAAGCCTCTTCTAACCTAATCTCATTATCACACACGTTTTGGCTTTTCATCTTTTAGTTTAGTTTAGTTTGGTTCATTGATGCAGTGCGGAAACAGACGTTTCAGTCCACCAAGTCTGCGCCGACCAGTGATCCCCGCATTGTAACACTGTCCTACACATAGACCATGGAAAATGTACAATTAGCCTACAAACCTGCATGTCTTTGGACCATGGGAGGAAACCGGAGCTCCCGGAGAAAACCCACTCAAGTCACGGGGAGAACGCCATACAGACAGCACCCGTAGTCAGGATCTAACCCGTGTCTCTGGCGCTGTAAGGCAGCAACTCTACTGCTGTGCCACCGTGTTGCCCTGCCATCTCTACCGCCGCGCCATCTCTGACCTTTGTTAAACCATCCGACGATCAAAAGTCCCTATCACCTGGTGGACACAAGATGCTGGGATAACTCAGCGGGTCAGGCAGCATCTCTGGAGAGAAGGAATGGGTAACGTTTCGGGTCGAGACCCTTCCTCAGACTGATCTGTCTGAAACAGGGTCTTGACCCGAAACGTCACCCATTCCTTCTCTCCAGGGAAGCTGCCTGACCCGCTGAGTTACTACAACATCCTTTGATATAAACCAGCATCTGCAGTTTTCTTTCCTACTATCCCTCTCACCTGTATCCACCCAGCACTTCCCAGAATTAGTCCCACCACTACCTCAGTATCAGCTTTCTCACCCCGACGACAATCAATCTGAAGAAGCAGACCACCCTTAAACATCACCTTTCCATGTTCTCCAGAGATGCTGTTTGACCCGCTGAGTTACTTCAACACTTTGTGTCCTTTTTGGTAAAGCAGCATCTGCAGTTCCTTGTGCTCACATGTGCTGAATGTTCTTAATCTGTGTTATATTGGTCTATGTTTTTTAATCGATTACATATTCAATATCTAATCCAAGGTTACTCGAAATAAAATTATAATGGTCCCAGAGTCAGATTTCTTTGTACCATTTTTCGAGATTAAAGTCGTAGAGCAGCTAAAATGTGCAATTTTGTAGTGGAGTTGGAGATATTTCAGGGTTCAGGATATCTTTATTTGTCATCCAAAAAACAAGTTTTTTGGACGAGATTTCGTCAACCACAGTCCAACAATAAGAGCAATAAAATAAGCAAATTACACAACCCCAACCAACACAAAACACAAAAAAAGAAACATCCATCACAGTGAGTCTCCTCCAGTCCCCTCCTCACTGTGATGGAAAGCCATAACATTTTATTTTCAAGATTTCAAGAAGATCAATTTATTATCACATGTACCAATCAATTAAGGACAGTGAAATTTGAGTTACCATACAGCCATACTAACTGAAAAACAACAAGACACACAGCCACATAAAATAAAATTTAACACAAACATCCACCACAGCAGATTCCACATTCCTCACTGTGATGGAAGGTAATAAAGTTCAATCAACTTCCTCTTTGTTCACTCGCGGTCAGCGATGTTGAACCATCCAGTCGGGGCGATCAAAGCCCCCGCAGCCGATGGTCCGAAGCCCTCGCGTCGGGTCGATCGAAACTCCCGCGTCAGGACGGTTGAAACTCTCCGCGGCATGGAGCTCCCGAGTCGGCCTCTTCTTACCAGAGACCGCGGGCCTCACAATGTTAAAGTCCACAGGCCCGGCGGTCAGAGCTCTCCACAGTCGATCCCTAACAAAGGATTGCAAGCTGCGCGATGTTTAAGTCCGGGCCGCGCCCACGGCATGAAGCGCCGGGCCGGTTTCCAGGAAAGGCCGCCACCTCCTCAATGTTAGGCCGCAGTGGGGACGATGATACGATACGGAAAAAAAATCGCATCTCCGTCGAGGTATGAGATTGAAAAAATGTTTCCCCCAACTCCCCCCCCCCACCCCTCACATAAACCGAGGATGATCTCCCGGTGGCCGAGCACTTCAACTCCCCCTCCCATTCCCAGTCTGACCTTTCTGTCATGGGCCTCCTCCAGTGCCATAGTGAGGACCACCGGAAATTGGAGGAACAGCACCTCATATTTCGCCTGGGCAGCTTGCAGCCCAGCGGTATGAACATCGACTTCTCCAACGTTAGATAGTTCCTCTGTCCCTCTCTTCCCCTCCTCCTTCCCAGATCTCCCTCTATCTTCCTGTCTCCACCTATATCCTTCCTTTGTCCTGCCCCCCTGACATCAGTCTGAAGAAGGGTGTCGACCCGAAACATCGCCCATTCCTTCTCTCCTGAGATGCAGCCTGACATGCTGAGTTACTCCAACATTTTGTGAATGAAAATATACTTCTAACACATACATAAAATAACAAAAACAGAAGAAAGGACAGACAGACTGTTGGCGAGGCAGCCATATTTGGTGGCGCCACCCGGTGTTACGTATTAATGAAATGCAATTCACCTCGGTTAGCGTTCAGGAAGTTCACAATGCAACTCCATAGGACTTTGGTTTGGCCGCATTTGGAGTATTGCATGCAGTTCTGGTCGCCACATTCCAGGAAAGATGTGGAGGCTTTGGAGAGGGTGCAGAGAGGATTACTAGAATTTAGCCGGGATTAGAGGGTTCCAGCTACAGGGAGAGGTTGCGTGGACTTGGATTGTTTTCTCTGGAACATCGGAGGTAGAAGGGAGACTTGATAGAAGTTCAATAGAAAAGTGCGGGGCAAATTTGCTCTAATTCTAGTGTAAATGAAGTGACCTGCAGACTGTCTTGTGAATTTCTGGGTATTGGATTGAATAAAGTGAGACATGTTACTGGGGATGATGCCATGAGTCTCTTTATAGACAGTACATAAGCGGGCTTTGGTGTGTCTTGACTCCAACGACTCCCAGCCAAGGCGATTTAACATATCGGAGACGCTTGACTGTCTTGAGTAGTCGTTACAAAGAAACCGTGCTGCACACCTCTGAACCTGTAGCAAAACTAAAGAGATGATCGTGGACTACAGGAGACAGCAGGGGAGTGGACACCTCCCCATCCACATCGGTGATGCTGAGGTTGAAAGGGTCAGCAGCTTTAAGTTCCTCGGTGTGCACATCACTGAGGACCTTTCCTGGACACTGCACACGGACACAATAACAAAGAAGGCCCACCAGCGGCTCTTTTTCCTGAGAAGACTGAGGAAAACATAGAACCATAGAAAATAGGTGCAGGAGTAGGCCATTCAATATGATCATGGCTGATCATTCAGCTCAGTAGCCTGTACCTGCCTTCTCTCCATACCCCCTGATCCCTTTAGCAAAAAGGGCCACATCTAACTCCCTCTTAAATATAGCCAATGAACTGGCCTCAACTACCTTCTGTGGCAGAGAATTCAACAGACTCACCACTCTCTGTGTGAAGAAATGTTTTCTCATCTCGGTCCTAAAAGACTTCCCCCTTATCCTTAAGCTGTGACCCCTGGTTCTGGACTCCCCCAACATCGGGAACAATCTTCCCGCATCTAGCCTCTCCAACCCCTTAAGAATTTTATATGTTTCTATAAGATCCCCCCTCAGTCTTCTAAATTCCAGCGAGTACAAGCCAAGTCTATCTAGTCTTTCCTCATATGTAAGTCCCGCCATCCCAGGGATCAATCTGGTGAACCTTCTCTGTACTCCCTCTAAGGCAAGAACGTCTTTCCTCAGGTTAGGAGACCAAAACTGCACACAATACTCCAGGTGCGGTCTCACCAAGGCCCTGTACAACTGCAGCAGAACCTCCCTGCTCCTAAACTCAAATCCTCTTGCTATGAATGCCAACATACCATTCGCTTTCTTCACTGCCTGCTGCACCTGCATGCTTGCTTTCAATGACTGGTGCACCATGACACCCAGGTCACGTTGCATCTCCCCTTCTCCCAATCGGTCACCATTCAGGTAATACTCTGCTTTCCTGTTCTTGCCGCCAAAGTGGATAACCTCACATTTATCCACATTATATTGCATCTGCCATGCATTTGCCCACTCGCCTAATCTATCCAAGTCACTCTGCAGCCTCCTAGCATCCTCCTCGCAGCTAACACTGCCACCCAGCTTCGTGACATCCGCAAACTTAGAGATGTTGCATTCAATTCCCTCGTCCAAATCATTAATATACACTGTAAATAACTGGGGTCCCAGCACTGAGCCTTGCGGTACCCCACTAGTCACTGCCTGCCATTCCGAAAAGGACCCGTTTATTCCTACTCTTTGCTTTCTGTCCGCCAACCAATTTGGCAAACGCCAGCATCCTCACAAACTTCCACAGATGCACCATCGAGAACCTGCTGACGGGCTGGTACGGGAACTGTTCTGCCCACAGCCACAAATCACTACATAGAGTGGTGAAGACGGCACAGCACATAACTGGCAACTGTCTCCCGGCCGTTCGGGACATTTTCTACCGGCGGTGCCTGCGGAAGGCACGCAGCATCATCAAGGACCACAGCCACCCAGCACGCAGGCTGTTCTCCTTGTTACCGTCAGGCAGACGATACAGGAGTATGGCTGCGCGTACCACCAGACTTAAGAACAGTTTCTACCATCAGGCCATCAGGCTTCTGAACTCATAAACACATTTCACATCATATATGTTGATTAATTTTAATATTGTCTTTTTACCTATTTTTAATATTTTCTTTTTACCTTATTAATGTCACTTTTTAAATCTTATTGGAATATTACTGCTGAGGTGTCCTGTTGCCTTGTTAAATACATTTCGTTGTATCGTTGACCCTGTGCCAACCTACATATGACAAATAAAATTTATTATTAAAACATTTATTATTATAACCATGTCAAGGGTGTCAGTATAAGAAAATAACTGCAGATGCTGGTACAAATTGATTTATTCACAAAATGCTGGAGTAACTCAGCAGGTCAGGCAGCATCTCGGGAGAGAAGGAATGGGTGACGTTTCGGGAAGGGTCTCGACCCGAAACGTCACCCATTCCTTCCCTCCCGAGATGCTGCCTGACCTGCTGAGTTACTCCAGCATTTTGTGAATAAATCAAGGGTGTCAGTGTTATTTTTCTGGTGAGGGTCCCATATTGTCTGGCATTAATCCAACAGTGGGCGGACAAGTGTTTTATACGCTACCTCCTTTGTTGGTTTGTCACAACTGGATAAATTTCTCCGGAGAAGGCCCAAAGTTCTGTTTGCTTTCGTGGCAATCTGGTTTATGTGTCCAGTTCCAGGCTTGGGCCAGATGTGAGTTCACCTCCCAGGTATGAGTGGTGATCAGCTTCTTTAAGGGATCACAAAATGCTGGAGTAACTCAGCGGGTCGAGGCAGCATCTCAGGAGAGAAGGAATGGGTGACGTTTCGGGTCGAGACCCTTCTTCACACTGAAGGAGCAAAGAGTTCCTTCTGCAGTTGTTAGGAGCAAAGAGGTCATTCTGCAGTTGTACAGGGCCCTAGTGAGACCGCACCTGGAGTACTGTGTGCAGTTTTGGTCTCCAAATTTGAGGAAGGATATTCTTGCTATTGAGGACATGCTATTGAGGATTTACTAGGTTGATTCCCGGAATGGCGGGACTGTCTTATGTTGAAAGACTGGAGCGACTATGCTTGTATACACTGGATTTTATTAGGATGAGAGGGGATCTTATCGAAACATATATTATTAAGGGGTTGCACACGTTAGTGGCAGGAAACATGTTCCCAATGTTGGGGGGAGTCCAGAACCAGGGGCCACAGTTTAAGAATAAGGGGTAGGCCATTTCGAACGGAGATGAGGAAAAACTTTTTCAGTCAGAGTTGTAAATCTGTGGAATTCTCTGCCTCAAAAGGCAGTGGAGGCAATAGACAATAGGCGCAGGAGTAGGCCATTCGAGCCAGCACCGCCATTCAATGTGATCATGGCTGATCATTCTCAATCAGTACCCTGTTCCTGCCTTCTCCCCATACCCCCTGACTCCGCTATCCTTAAGAGCTCTATCTAGCTCTCTCTTGAATGCATTCAGAGAATTGGCCTCCACTGCCTTCTGAGGCAGAGAATTCCACAGATTCACAACTCTCTGACTGGAAAAGTTTTCCCTCGTCTCCGTCCTAAATGGCCAACCCCTTATTCTTAAACTTGAGGCCAATTCTCTGAATGTATTCAAGAGAGAGCTAGATAGAGCTCTTAAGGATAGCGGAGTCAGGGGGAATGGGGAGAAGGCAGGAACAGGGTACTGATTGAGAATGATCAGCCATGATCACATTGAATGGCGGTGCTGGCTCGAAGGGTCGAATGGCCTACTCCTGCACCTATTGTCTATTGTCGCTCATTCCTTCTCTCCTGAGATGCTGCCTGACAATAGACAATAGGTGCAGGAGGAGGCCATTCGGCCCTTCGAGCCAGCACCGCCATTCAATGTGATCATGGCTGATCATTCTCAATCAGTACCCCGTTCCTGCCTTCTCCCCATACCCCCTGACTCCGCTAAGTTACTCCAGCATTTAGTGATCCTTTTGATTTGAACCAGCACATGCAGTCCATTTTCCTACACAACGTCTCTACTAAGCAGGTTGTCTCCCACATTGTACAAGTCATTTCAAGTCAAGTCAAAGGTATTTATTCACAAAATGCTGGGGTAACTCAGCAGGTCAGGCAGCATCTCGGGAGAGAAGGAATGGGTGACGTTTCCGGTCGAGACCCTTCTTCAGACTGGTCTTCTTCAGACAAGTCAAGTTTATTTGTCACATACATATACAAAGATGTGCAGTGAAATGAAAGTGGACTGAGCAACTAGACCTCCTCAACTTGGGTCAAACAGGCCCACTTCAAAATTTAATCACCGCTCTACTCACACTCCGACCTGAAGAGATAATCACTGATGAGGTGTTTGCTCAGTAGTAGTCAACCAGAGCCGGTTGAAGATGATGGAGGGGTTTGCGCGCCAGGACTAGGCCGCGCGGCGCTAATTTAGTGCGCTCTCAACCACTCTTAATGCCGTCGACCCGTCGACCCGCCCTCTCCGGGTGAGTGACGCGGCCGCCGTCCAATGAGGGGCGGGCACAGTGAGCGGGCTCATCCCCCCGTCCAATGGGGAGCCTCCATAACGTCCGAAAGGCGGGACCTTCTCGGTTTCAATCAAGTTCGGTTGATCGACGGCGGGGTTTTATTTTCTCCTCATCTCCCCTCACACAACAACAAAAAAAACAAAATAAAAAAAAACAAAAAACGATTGCGCCGCTTACCGCGACCGGCGGCGGAGAGGACCAATGGCGGGCGAGGGGAGAGTTCGAAGAGAATATCGGCCGGTTTTTTTCTGTTTTGAAAAAAAAAAGTGAAGCCCGTTGGTCCCGGGGGCTCGGTGTCGGTGACGCGGCCGGGCTGACGGACGGGCCGGCGGGCGAATGGGAGAGCGGGATCGGCGCTTCCGGCGGGGGACCGGCCAATGGGCGCGGGCTCTGGGGGCGGGACATCGGAGTGGTGGCTGAGTTGTTTTGAGGTACAAATTTCATTTTAATTTTCCGCCTTGGGTGAAGGGTCGTTGTCCGTTTGAAATGCCTTCATTCCGTGCCCGTCGTGGTCGAGGAGGTGGGGAGGGGGTTGTGGCTGATGATGGAGGAGATGAAGGGGAGGGAAGGGGAGGGGAGGGGAGGGGAAGGGGGAAAGGAATGGGCGTCAAGGGGGGGAAGGGGAAGTGCAGTGGTGGTGGTGATGGTGGGAGGAGGAGGGGGGAAAAGTGGGAGGGGTGGTAGGCCGGAGGACGGTAAGAAAGACTGGAGCGACTAGGCTTGTACACACTGGAATTTAGAAGGATGAGAGGAGATCTTACCGAAACGTATAAGATTATTAAGGGGTTGGACACGTTAGAGGCAGGAAACATGTTCCCAATGTTGGAGGAGTCCAGAACCAGGGGCCACAGTTTAAGAATAAGGGGTAGGCCATTTAGAACAGAGATGAGGAAAAACTTTTTCAGTCAGAGTTGTGAATCTGTGGAATTCTCTGCCTCAGAAGGCAGTGGGAGGCCAATTCTCTGAATGCATTCAAGAGAGAGCTGGATAGAGCTCTTAAGGATAGCGGAGTACGGGGAGAAGGCAGGAACTGGGTACTGATTGAGAATGATCAGCCATGATCACATTGAATGGCGGTGCTGGCTCGAAGGGCCGAATGGCCTCCTCCTGCACCTATTGTCAAGTCAAGTTAAGTCAATTTTATTTGTATAGCACATTTTAAAAAAAACAACCCACGTTGACCAAAGTGCTGTACATCTGATTAGGTACTAAGGAAAAAATGAAACATAACACGCAAACATAACAGCACATACAAAACAGTTCACAGCGCCTCCTCAATGAGCCTCAAACGCTAGGGAGTAGAAATAGGTTTTGAGCCTGGACTTAAAGGAGTCGGTGGAGGGGGCAGTTCTGATAGGGAGAAGGATGCTCTATTGTCTATTGTCCTCGTGCGTGTGACGAGAACCGGCTGGAGCCCATGGCCGAGGCCGAAGGAAAATCCGCGGAGTTCCCTGCCTGTAACGGGGAAACATTTGGTCGTCACATCTTCTTGGGGTTGCTTTTACTTGGCGCAAGTGTCGCCCGTCCCCCGCAGCCAAGGTCGTAAGAAAATTGAGACCAGTAGACTCGGAGTTCCCCGTCCATAACGGGGAACAATTTGATCATACGGCGCTCCTGGGGCTGCTTTACTTGGCGCAAGTGTGCGTTGGCACTCTGGAGCGGCGGTGCTGCCTTACAGCGCCAGAGACCCGGGTCTGATCCTGACTACGTGTGCTTGTCTGTACGGCGTTTGTACGTTCTCCCGTGACCTTTGTGGGTTTTCTCCGAGATCTTCGGTTTCCTCCCACACTCCAAAGACGTACAAGCTTGTAGGTTTAATTGGTTTGGTGTAAATGTAAAATTGTCCCTAGTGTGTGTAGGATAGTGTTAACTTGCGGGGATCGCTGGTTGGTGCGGACCCAATGGGCCGAAGGGCCTGTTTCCGCGCTGTATCTCTAAACTAAACTAAAGTGTAGCCCGAAGGTAGACACAAAATGCTGGAGTAACTCAGCGGGTCAGGTAGCATCTCGGGAGGGAAGGAATGGGTGCGGTTTCGGGTCGAGACCCTTCTTCGGACTGATGTCAGAGGAGGGGGGCAGGACAAAGATAGAATGTAGTTGGAGACAGTAAGACTAGTGGGAGAACTGGGAAGGGGGAGGGGATAGAGAGGGAAAGCAGGGGCTACCTGAAGTTAGAGAAGTCATACCGCTGGGGTGTAAACTACCCAAGCAAAATATGAGGTGCTGTTCCTCCAATTTGCGCTGGGACTCACTCTGACCTCTCCTTAGTCAAACCACATGTCAAAAACCTTGGCATGATATTTGACTTTAAGTTTGACAAGCAAGTCAACTCTGGTAAAAGCCAGTTTCTTCCAGCTTCGTACCATAGCTAAAATCAAACCGTTCCTCCAATTTGACGATCTATCATATCATATCATCATATCATATACATACAGCCGGAAACAGGCCTTTTCGGCCCTCCAAGTCCGTGCCGCCCAGTAATCCCCGTACATTAACACTATCCTACACCCACTAGGGACAATTTTTACATTTACCCAGCCAATTAACCTACATACCTGTACGTCTAGAAAAAATCTTCCACGCATTCATTTCCTCCAGTGGACTATTGCAACTTCCTATACACTGGGATCAGCCAATCATCCCTGTCCCACCTGCAATTGGTCCAAAACGCCACAGCAAGACTCCTGACGGGTACCCGTAAAAGGGACCACATCACCCCGATTCTGGCCTCTCTCCACTGGCTGCCAGTACGGTACAGAATTGATTTCAAACTCCTCCTATTTGCATACAAAGCCCTAAACTGGCTCCCCCCCCCCCCCCCCCCCCATATCAAAAATCCTCTAACCCACCACTCAAACTCCAGGTCCCTCAGGTCTGCCGACTTGGGGCTACTGACTATCCCGCGGTCTAGGCTTACGCTCAGGGGTGATCGCGCTTTTGCGGTTGCAGCTCCTGGACTGTGGAACAGCATCCCTCTCCCCATCAGAACTGCCCCCTCCATCGACTCCTTTAAGTCCAGGCTCAAAACCTACTTCTATTCCCTAGCGTTTGAGGCCCTCTGAGGGGGCGCTGTAAACTGTTTATGTCTGTGCTGTTATGTTTGTGTGCTATTGTATGTTCTTTTTTAGTACCTGCACTGATGTACAGCACTTTGGTCAACGTGGGTTGTGTTGAACTGTGCTATACAAATAAAATTGACTTGACTTGACAATGGAGGAGGCCCAGGACAGAAAGGTCAGAGTGGGAATGGGAGGGGGAGTTGAAGTGCTGAGCCACCGGGTGAAATATGAGATGCTGATCCTAAGTATAGCTCTCTCCATAGCCAAGGTCGGAAGAAAATTGGGATCTGTGGACGCAGTGTTCCCTCTCTATTCATGGGGGGGAAAAAGTTTGGTTGCGCGGTGCTCTTGGGGCTGCTGGCCTTGGCGCAAGTGTGCAATGTCCTCCGCTCCTGTGCTTTGAGTGGATAGCCAAGGTGGGAAGAAAGTTGGGTCTGTGGAAGCTGTAGACCCTCTGTGTGACAAGGAAAAATTTGATTGTGCGATGTTCTTAATGCTGCTGAACTTGGCGCCAGTCTGGCCTGTTCCCCATTGCCACGGTCGAAAGGCAATTAGGGTGACTTTATTCACGCAAAGGGTGGTAGATGTATGGAACGAGCTGCCAGAGGATGTTGTTGAGGCAGGTGCTACTGCAACGTTAAAGAAACATTTGGACTGGTTTAGAGGGATATGGGCCAAACGCAGGCAGGTGGAGCTAGTGTAGATGGGACATATTGGTTGGTATGGGGAAAGTTGGGCCAAAGGTCCTGTTTCCAAGCTGTAAGATTCTGTGACTTAAGTGTGGCCTGTTCCCCATAGCCAAGGTCAGAAGAAAACTGGGTCTGTGGAAGCTGCTTTCTTTCTCTTCAATGGGGAAAAAAATTGGTTGTGATGTGTGAGGTGCTCTCGGGGCTGCTGGACTTGGCGCAAATGTGGTCTGCTCTTATGCCTCTGCGATCACCTGGGCCTTCTTCCAGTTCATCTGGGGGGTCAAAGATGGACTGGGTCCGATGGGTCACGACGCACAAGTTGGCAAAAGCACGTCCAACATTGCCCTCATCCTGATGGCCACCTTTGTGTGTGGCTGCATCGAGCTGTGTGCATGCAGCGCCAAAGCACGTGGGCACCAAGTGTCACTACCCTCTGAAAGACGCTCTTTGGTCTCCCAGCAGAGCGTTATTCCCCGTCGGGAATGTTGCCGACTGGCCCGCTCCAGACTGCAGGAGTGCGTGCTGAGGGATGCGCTGAAGCTCGGTGCAGCCAACACCAAGGCTCTGTGGGGGAGGACAGGGTGTGGTGGAGACGCCCCTCAAACAAGGGTCGGGGTATCACCCAGGGGTGCAAATGAGTGGCAGGGGTCTCTGGTGCAAGGATAATTTTGTGAACACCACCAAATATAATGCTCATGAATGTATGTATAGCCGCTGAGAATGCCAGAAGTTTTTGCAGTGTTCTTTGTATATATTGTACTCTGAATAAAGTTTAATTTTGGGGTGTAGGGGAGAAACAATAGGAAGATAGCGGAGTGACACACTCCTCTATGACATCAACTCCCATCTCCAATGCTCTGACCATTCCCGCAACCACCTCAGCTTCAGCGCTGCTTTGCTTCCTTTAGTTTTGTTTAGAGATGCAGTGCGGAAACAGGCCCCTCGGCCCAGCGAGTCTCCACCAACCAATGATCCCCGTACTATCCTACACACACACACACACACATGAGGGACAATTAAAATTTTTACCAAGACGAATTAACCTACAAACCCGCACGTCTTTGGAGTGTGGGAGAAAATCGAAGATCTTGGAGAAAACCCACGCAGGTCACGGGGAGAACGTACAAGCTCCGTACAGACAGCGCCCGTAGTCGGGATTGAACCCGGGTCTCTGGCGCTTACAGCGCTGTAAGGCAGCAACTCTACTGCTGAGCCACTGGCAATGTGCTAAAGGCTATGGAGCTGGACAGAATGTTAGGTAGACGTAAGAGACTACATGCTGGAATCTTGACTGAAGTAAAGTGCTGGAGTAAAGTGTAGGAAGGAACTGCAGATGCCGCTATAAACCGAAGATAGACACAAAAACCTGGAGTAACTAAGCGGGACAGGCAGCATCTCTGGAGAACATGGATGCTGCCCGTCCTGCTGAGTTACTCCAGCTTTTTGTATCTATCTGCTGGAGTAACTTGTTGGGCCTGGCAGCAGAAAATGGACTGCTAACAGTTAGGTAGAAAGAAGGTGCTGCAGATGCCTATTATAAGAAAGAACACAAAGTGCTGGTATCACAAAATGCTGGAGTAACTCAGCGGGTCAGGCAGCATCTATGGGTGACGTTTCGGGTCGAGACCCTTCTTCAGACTGATGTCAGGCGGGCGGGACAAAGAAAGGATATACGTGTAGGAAGGAACTGCCTACCTCGCCCCTCGACTAGTAGTTGCAACACCTGTCCCTTTACCTCCCCCCGCGACTCCATCCAAGGACCCAAACAGTCTTTCCAGGTGAGGCAGAGGTTCATCTGCACCTCCTCCAACCTCATCTATTGTATCCGCTGCTCCAGGTGTCAACTTCTCTACATCGGCGAAACCAAACGCAGGCTCGGCGATCATTTCGCTCAACACCTTCGCTCAGTTCGCCTTAACCAACCTGATCTCCCGGTGGCTCAGCACTTCAACTCCCCCTCCCACTCCCAGTCTGACCTTTCTGTCCTGGGCCTCCTCCAATGCCATAGTGAGGCCCACCGGAAATTGGAGGAACAGCACCTCATATTTTGCTTGGGCAGCTTACACCCCAGCGGTATTAACATTGACTTCTCTAACTTTAGATAGCTCCTCTGTCCCTCTCTTCCCCTCCCCCTTCCCAGGCCTCCCACTGTCTTGCTGCCTCCACCTATATCCTTTCTTTGTCCCACCCCCCTGACATCAGTCTGAAGGATCTCGACCCGAAACGTCACCCATTCCCTCTCCTGAGATGCTGCCTGGCCTGCTGAGTTACTCCAGCATTTTATGAATAAATACCTTTGATTTGTACCAGCGCCTGCAGTTATTTTCCTACACAAAGTGCTGGAGTAACTTAGCGACTCAGGCATCATCCCTGGGGAATGTTTTGGGTTGGGACTATTTTTCAGGCTGATTCATGGGGGGGGGGGGAGAGTTAACGAGGTGGAGAGAGGAAAGATGGAAGAGAGAAGGGCCAGAACAAAGCCTGCAACTAATAAGTGGATTCATGTGAGGGGAATTTCGATAGGCGACAGTTGGACAAAGCCCAGGGATTATTCAGTCTGAAGAAAGGTCCTGACCTGAAATTTGCAGAGGGCCAATTAACTTACAAAGCTGCACGTCTTTGGGACGTGAGAGGAAACGGAAGCAGCCGGAGGAAACCAGGGTTACAGGGAGAACATGCAAACTCCGCTCGGATAGCACCAGAGGCCAGGATCAAATCCCGCTCTCTGGTGTAAGGCAGCAGCTCTACCAGCAGCACCTATGGGTGCAATGGACAGGTGAGGGTTCGGGTTGAGACCCTTCTTCAGACTGACCCTTCAATCTGTGAAAGGGACACGACCTGAAAGGCCAACCTGTCTAATATCACTGTTTTCTTTATTCAGAGGGCGGTGATTCCCTGGCGTTCACTGCCACAGACAGCTGTGGAGGCCAAGTGATTGAGCATTTTTAAGTTAGACTAGACCAAGTGGACCTGTTGTGCCCAAACCTCTCCTCCATTGGTGCAGCACCCTCTCCTCCCCCATTCCCCCCCTCCCCTCCTCCCCCACTCCCTCCTCCTCCCTCCCTCCCTCACCCCCCTCCCCCTCCGTCCACGCCCCCCTCCGACCCACCACCTCCCCCTTCCCCTCCGCCCCACTCCATCCCCCTCAACCACTCTTATCCCCCTTCTTTCCCCCCTCCCTCCACCCCTCTCCGTCCCCCTTCCCTTCCCCACCCCACTTCATCCCCCTCAACCCCCCTTATCCCCCCCTCCCTCCTCCCCCCTCCAGATACCTGTGTAGAAAGGAACTTCATATGCTGGCTTGAAACGAGGAAAGACACACAGATGAGGAGGAATTTCTTGAGTCAGAGGGTGGTGAATCTGTGGAACTCATTGCCACAGAAGGCGGTGGAGGCCAAGTCGTTGGGTATTTTTAAGGTGGAGTTTGACAGATTCTTGATTAGTGCGGGTGTCAAGGGTTATGGGCCGAAGGCAGGAGAATGGGTTTGAGAGGGAAAGATAGATCAGCCATGATTGAATTGCGGAATAGACTCGATGGGCCGAATACCCTACTTCTGCTCCAATGACTTATGAACCCCAGATCTGTTGAGTTCCTCCAGCATAGAATCTTAGGTGGGGTGTATACTCCAACCTGATTTTGATGCCCCCTTTCTTTGACTGTGGTATCATTGGTATTGAATTGTTGTATTGTGCCCCCCCCCCCCCCAATAGTCTCTCTAATCAAGCTGTCTCTGGAAGACCCTGGAAAGTGTAAATTCTTTGTAGGTTTGTAGGTTAATTGGCTGGGCAAATGTAAAAATTGTCCCTAGTGGGTGTAGGATAGTGTTAATGTGCAGGGATCGCTGGGCAGCGCGGACCCGGTGGGCCGAAGGGCCTGTTTCTGCGCTGTATCTCTAAATCTAAAAAATCTAAAAATCTCAGTAACTACCTCTCGGTTGAGATGGAAGTGAATGATGAAGATAGACACAAAATGCTGGAGTAACTCAGCGGGAGGGGCAGCATCTCTGGAGAGAAGGAATGGGTGACGCTTCAGGTCGAGACCCTCATTAAGACTTCAGAAGGAACTATGAAATTCTGCATTGCCTTCATTGTACCAGTGCTGCCTTACTTTAGTACTTCACTTTTGAGATTAAAGCATGGAAACAGGCCCTTCGGCCCACCGAGTCCGTGCAAACCAGTGATCAACCCGTGCACTAGCACTACCCTTCACACTCAGGACAGTTTACAATTTTACCGAAGCCAATTGACCTACAAACTCGCAGGTGGACACAAAATGCTGGAGTAACTCAGCGGGTCAGGCAGCATCTCTGGAGAGAAGGAATGGGAGACGTTTCGGATCGAGACCCTTCTTCAGACTGAGAGTCTGAGAGGAGAGGGAGGTACTGATATAAGGAAGTGTCAGGCGTGAAAAACGAGACATCAAAGGGGATGCAGCTCAAGGTGACATCGAAGCATACAGAGTTAAAATTTAATCGGGGGCAGTCAGACTGGTCACAGAACTAGAAAGGGGGAGGGATGGAGAGAGTGGGAAAGCAAGTTAGAGAAGTCAATGTTCATACCGCTGGGGTGTAAGCTGCCCAAGCGAAATATGAGGTGTTGTCCCTCCAATTTGCGCTGGGCCTCACTCTGACAGTGGGGGAGGCCCAGGACTAAAAGGTCAGTGTGGGAGGGGGAGTTAGTGTTTAGAGTACAAATCTGTACGTCTTCGGTGTGTGGGAGGAAACCGGAGCACCCGGAGAAGACCCATGCAGAGACGGGGAATGAACAAACTCGGTACAGACAGCATCCGCAGTCAGGATCAAACCCGGGTCTCCGGCGCTGTGAGGCAGCAACTCTCGGTTTGCGTTGCTGTGTTTCCCTGATTGTTAAAAGACTTTTACTAAAAGGCAGCCAATCTCTGATTCTAACCCAAAGGTCAACAACAACAGATTTGATTCCAATGTACCCTGGCATCAAGCCAGGCTGGATCATCTAAGTGATTCTGAAATGTTCTCATCTCATGTTTAGGGGCGGCATGGTATTTGCTGATTTGATATTTCCCTGCGTGAAGCAGTGTGTCATGGTCAGTTATATGTTGTCAAGCTGCTGGAGTAACTCAATGCGTCAGTCTGGAGAACGTGGACAGGTGATGTTTTGGGTCTTCAGATTGACCCAAAACCTCGCTTTTCCATCAGTCTGAAGAATACAATACAATACAATACAATATATCTTTATTGTCATTGTACAGGGGTACAACGAGATTGGGAATGCGCCTCCCATACGATGCAATAAGCTAGTCAGTATTAATTTATACAACCCAGTGAAACAAAATTAGAAACAGATTTAAAACAGTATAAAGTTCAAGTAGATCTGTGCCGGTTCACTGTGCGATGTGACCATCCGGCTCAGCAGGATCGGTTCATAGCAGCTATGGCCCTGGGGATGAAGCTGTTCCTGAGTCTGGAGGTGCGGGCGTAGAAGGCCTTGTAGTGTCTTCCGGATGGTAGAATTTCGAACAGACTGTTGCAGGGGTGTGAGGAGTCTTTGTGGATGCTGGTGGCTTTTTTGAGGCATCGTGTGTTGTAGATGTTCTCCAAGGCTGGTAGCTGTGTTCCGATGGTCCTCTGAGCTCTATGGACTACCCGCTGAAGAGCTTTCCTCTCTGCCTCCGTGCAGCTGAGGTACCACACAGGGATGCCATGTGTTAGGATGCTCTCTGTGGTTCAGCGGTAGAAGGTCGTCAGCAGCTGTTGGGGCAGACCAGACTTTTTCCAGTGTTCTCAGGTAGAACAGTCGTTGCTGCGCCTTCTTGACCAGCGCAGCGGTGTTAGAGGACCATGTTAGGTCCTCCGAAATGTGAGTGCCCAGAAACCTGAAGCTGGACACTCTTGAAGCTGGGTTGCGACCTGAATCGTCACCCATTCCTTCTCTCCCGAGATGCTGCCTGACCCGCTGAGTTACTCCAGTATTTTGTGACTACCTTCCCTCACCTTTCCATGTTCTCCAGGGATGATGCAAGACCCACTGAGTTACTCCAGCACTTTGTGTCCTTTTGTAAAGGTCCTGCAGTTTCTTAATATCTCGTTTTGGCAGTAACTTAATGTCTCCATATTTAGACAAGATCTAACATGGTCACTTGAGGCAACCTGTGGTGTGAAGGATCATTAACCTCACACCCCTTTTCAATTTAGTTTATCGTCATGTGTACCGAGGTGCGATGAAAAGTTTTTGTTGCGTGCTAACCCAGTCAGCGAAAAGACTATAAATGATTACAATCGAGCCATCCAGAGTGTACAGATGCACGATAACGTGAATAATGTTTAGTGAAGGTATCACAATAATGTTTAATAATGTGAATAATGTTTAGTGAAGGGTGAAGTCCGATCATAGATAGTCCGCGGGTCTCCAATGAGGTAGATAGTCGTTCAGGACTGCTCTCGAGTTGTTCAGGGATGGTTTAGTTGCCTGATAACAGCTGGGAAGAAACTGTCCCTGAATCTGGAGCAGTGTGTTTTCGCTCTTTCATTTGCTGTATGTCCTATCATAGAGTCATACAGTATGGAAACACCGGCCAACAATGTCAATAGACAATAGGTGCAGGAGGAGGCCATTCGGCCCTTCGAGCCAGCACCACCATTCAATGTGATCATGGCTGATCATTCTCAATCAGTACCCCGTTCCTGCCTTCTCCCCATACCCCCTGACTCCGCTATCCTTAAGAGCTCTATCTAGCTCTCTCTTGAATGCATTCAGAGAATCGGCCTCCATTGCCATCTGAGGCAGAGAATTCCACAGATTCACAACTCTCTGACTGAAAAAGTTTTTCCTCATCTCAGTTCTAAATGGCCTACCCCTTATTCTTAAACTGTGGCCCCTTGTTCTGGACTCTCCCAACATTGGGAACATGTTTCCTGCCTCTAACGTGTCCAACCCCTTAATAATCTTATACGTTTCGATAAGATCTCCTCTCATCCTTCTAAATTCCAGTGTGTACAAGCCTAGTCGCTCCAGTCTTTCAACATATGACAGTCCCGCCATTCCGGGAATTAACCTAGTAAACCTACGCTGCACGCCAGCTACACTAGTCCCACCTGCCTGCGTTTGGCCCATATCCCTCCAAACTTTAGTTTAGTTATATAGGCTTTTCGGTCCACCGAGGTTATGTCGACTTGTGACCCCCGCATATTAACACTATCCTACACACACTAGGGACAATTTACATTTATACAAAGCCAATCAACCTACAAACCTGTACATCAATGGAGTGTGGGAGGAAACCCAAGATCTCGGAAAAAACAATGTCCTATCCACGTACCTGTCCAACTGTTTCGTAAACGTTGGGATAGTCCCAGCCTCAACTACCTCCTCTGGCTGCCCATTCCTGACTGCGGGCGCCGTCTGTACGGAGTTTGTACATTCTCCCCGTGACCTGCGGGGGTTTTCTCCGAGATCTTCGGTTTCCTCCCACGCTCCAAAGACGTGCAGGTATGTAGGTTAATTGGCTGGGCAAATGTAAAAATTGTCCCTAGTGGTTGTAGGATAGTGTTAATGTGCAGGGATCGCTGGGCGGCGCGTACCCAATGGGCCGAAGGGCCTGTTTCTGCGCTGTATCTCTAATTCTAAATAAATCTAAATCTAAATTCCATACACCCACCACCCTTGGTGTGAAAAAGTTAGCCCTCAGATTCCTTTTCAATCTTTCCACCTCCATCTTAAACCTGGTCCTCGATTCCCCTACTCTGAGCAAGAGACTCTGTGCATCGACCTGATCTATTCCTCTCGTGATTGTAGAAACTTATTTTCTTCTAGAGACCGATCCCATGGAGGAGGAAGAGGTCCACCTGCAAGAACCAAACCGAGGAAGTCTAAGCCCACCAGAATCGGAGGCTGTGGATACTGAGCCAAGTACTCTGCTGCACAAGTTAAAGAGCGGTATCAAGTAAGAAGCAGTCTGCATCCTATTTAGCACCAGCTCATGTTTAGCATCCAAGATGCTACACGGTGGCACGGTGGCGCAGCGGTAGAGTTTCTGCCTTGCAGCGAATGCAGCGCCGGAGACTCAGGTTCGATCCTGACTACGGGCACCGTCTGTACGGAGTTTGCACGTTCTCCCCGTGACCTGCGTGGGTTTTCTCCGAGATCTTCGGTTTCCTCCCACACTCCAAAGACGTACAGGTTTGTAGGTTAATTGGCTGGGCAAATGTAAAAAATTGTCCCTAGTGTGTGTAGGATAGTGTTAGTGTGCGGGGATCGCTGGGCGGCGCGGTCCCGGTGGGCCGAAGGGCCTGTTTCCGCGCTGTATCTCTAAATCTAAAAATCATATTTATCTATGCCCTCATCCTCGGAAGAGTAACGTAGGAAAATAACTGCAGATGCCTAAGAACCTACGTTACCTGGCGACAACCTACGACATCAGGAGATGTCAAGCTACAATCATTGGCGTCAAACTAACAGTCGCCAAAATTTTTTAAACATTTCAAAATCTAGCGGCAACCAGAAAAACACTACGACTCTTTGGAGACGACTCACGACCACAGAGGCGACTCCGTGTGGCGACAGCCTAGTCACCTGTAGTCGCCTAAAAAATCGCCTATGTGGGACAGGGGGTCTACTCTTTTTTTTTGCAAACCAGCATCTGCAGTTCCTTGTATCTCCATGTTTGTGTGGTTGTGTAGGAAAATAACTGCAGATGCTGGTACAAATCGAAGGTATCACAAAATGCTGGAGTAACTCAGCGGGTCAGGCAGCATCTAGGAGGGAGGGGATGGGTGACGTTTCGGGTCAAGACCCTTCTTCAGACTGAAGAAGGGTCTCGACCCGAAACGTCACCCATTCCCTCCCTCCTAGATGCTGCCTGACCTGCTGAGTTACTCCAGCATTTTGTGATACCTCAGAAGAGTAACGATCAACTTACTCCTACTCTCCGTGTAGGAGTATGCTTTATTACTCCTACCCTGAAGGGGAGAGGGAGAAGCTGATAGGAAGTTGAGCCCTCTGTAAGGATTGGATCCTTGAAGCACTGTTCATGTCCATAAGCGATAGTAGCAGACAAAAGGCCATTCGGCCCATCAAGTCTACTCCGCCGTTCAATTATGGCAGATCTATCCCTCCTGACCCCGTTCTCCTGCCTTCTCCCCATTACCCCTCACACCCATACTAATCAAGAAGCTATCTATCTCTGCCTTAAAAATATCTAGTGTAAGAAAATAACTGCAGATGCTGGTACAAATCGAAGGTATTTATTTCACAAAATGCTGGAGTAACTCAGCGGGACAGGCAGCATCTCAGGAGAGAAGGAACGGGTCGAGACCCTTCTTCTTCTCGACCCGAAACGTCACCCATTCCTTCTCTCCTGAGATGCTGCCTGACCTGCTGAGTTACGCCAGCATTTTGTGAAATAAATACCTTAAAAATATCTATTGACTTGGCCTCCGCAGCCTTCTGTGGCATCTTTGGTCTCTTTGGTTTCCTCCCACATTCCAAAGACGTGGCGGTTTGCAGGTTGATTGGCTTTGTATAGATGTGAATTGTCTCCAGTGTGTGTAGGATAGTGTTAATGTGTGGGGACCGCTGGTGGGCGCGGACTCGGTTGGGCCGAAGGGCCTGTTTCTGCGCTGTATCCCTACACTAAACTAAACCAAACCTCCTGCTGCAAGTAGCTCTTTAGGAGCTCCTGGTTCATATCTCACATAAACTCTCACTCTCACCCACTTGGGATTGGTTCTCAGTGACTCTGACAATCCTCATACAATGCGTGGAAGACCAGGAGGGTCATTGGGCTTATGAGAACCAGGGGCCACACAGTTTAAGAATAAGGGGTAGGCCATTTAGAACGGGAGATGAGGAAAAACTTTTTCACTCAGAGTTGTAAATCTGTGGAATTCTCTGCCTCAGAAGGGAGTGGAGGCCAATTCTCTGAATGCATTCAAGAGAGGGCTAGATAGAGCTGTAAAGGATAGCGGAGTCAGGGGGTATGGGGAGAAGGCAGGAACGGGGTACTGATTGAGAATGATCAGCCATGATCACATTGAATGGTGGTGCTGGCTTGAAGGGCCGAATGGCCTCCTCCTGCACCTATTGTCTATTGTCTATGAACTAAAATCTGGAAATTAGTATATTATAACCTGCTATAGTCTGCTGTAGCCCAGTGCCTCATCTGCATTGCATGATCCAAGATCCCATTTAACACCATTCTTGGCTTCTATTTCTTGCAGCAAAAATGTCCAGATAAAAGTGGAAAATGTTCTGGTAAGTACTTGTTCAATATCCTACCCTATGTCAGTTCAGTTTAGTTTAGTGCAGTTTAGTTTCGTTTAATTCAGTTTTGTTTAATTCAGTTTAGTTCAGTTCAATTTAGTTCAGTTCAGTTTAGTTTATTGTCACGTGTACCAAGGTACGGTGAAAAGCTTATTGTTGCGTGCTATCCAGTCAGCGGAGAGACAGTGCATGATTCCAATCGAGCCGTCCACAGCGTACAGATACACGATAAAGGGAATAACGTTTAATGCAAGGTAAAGTCCGATTAAAGATAGTCAGGTATTTATTCACAAAATGCTAGAGTAACTCAGCAGGTCGGGCAGCATCTCAGGAGAGAAGGAATGGGTGACGTTTCGGGTCGAGACCCTTCTTCAGACTCCAGGGTTGTTGCAGAGTGAGTGGAGGACTGCACGTTCAGGAGGGGAGAGGTTAGAGTTAGTCAGGGGAGTGGAGAATTTGAGGCGGTTAATGTCACGCCAGCAGTTGGAGATGAAAAGTTCTAGTGAGGGTAGTTGGCCAACCGGGAGGGGTCCAAGAGGAAGGGGTCATCACTGAGGGCTCACAAAATGCTGGAGTAACTCAGCAGGTCAGGCAGCATCTCGGGAGATTCACAAAATGCCGGAGTAACTCAGCAGGTCAGGCAGAATCTCAGGAGATTCACAAAATGGCGGAGTAACTCAGCAGGCCAGGCAGCATCTTTGGAGATTCACAAAATGCTGGAGTAACTCAGCAGGTCAGGCAGCATCTCGGGAGATTCACAAAATGCTGGAGTAACTCAGCAGGTCAAGCAGGAGATTCACAAAATGCCGGAGTAACTCAGCAGGTCAGGCAGCATTTTGGGAGATTCACAAACTGCTGGAGTAACTCAGCAGGTCAGGCAGGAGATTCACAAAATGCCGGAGTAACTCAGGTCAGGCAGCATCTCGGGAGATTCACAAAATGCCGGAGTAACTCAGCAGACCTTCGATCTGCACCAGCATCTGCAGTTATTTTCTTACACTAAAGATAGTCTGAGGGTCTCCAGTGAGGTAGATAGTAGCTCAGGATCGCTGTCTAGTTGTTGGTAGGATGATTCAGTTGCCTGATAACAGCCGGGAAGAAACGTCTCAGTTTCTGGCGCTCAGGCGAGCGGCCGGGTAAAGGAGTTAAAGAATATGGAAACAAGGAGTTGATGGCACAGTAGCGCAGTTGGTAGAGCCGCTGCCTCACGGCACCAGAGACCCGGATTCGATCCTGACCCCGGGTGCTGTCTGTGCGGTGTTTGCATTTCCCCCTTGCGGTCGCGTGGTGTTTGATTCATTTCGATGTGTGCGGTGATCGCTGGGCGGCGCGGACCCGGTGGGCCGAAGGGCCTGTTTGATTTGTTTTGATGTGTGCGGTGATCGCTGGGCGGCGCGGACCCGGTGGGCCGAAGGGCCTGTTTGATTCATTTTCTCAATTTGCCTGCAGCAAGAAGTCAAAGGATTTTCGGATTCTGAGAAGCTTTATTTCTACCTTCAACTTCCTTCCGGCCCGAGCCATGGAGAGAAAAGGTACATAGTCGCCGCGTACTTAAAATTTGGACGAGGGAATTGAATGCAGCATCTCCAAGTTTGCGGATGACACGAAGCTGGGGGGCAGTGTTAGCTGCAAGGAGGATGCTAGGAGGCTGCAACGTGACTTGGATAGGTTAGGTGAGTGGGCAAAATGCATGGCAGATGCAGTATAATGTGGATAAATGTGAGGTTATCCACTTTGGTGGCAAGAACAGGAAAGCAGACTATTATCTGAATGGTGGTCGATTAGGAAAAGGGGAGATGCAACGAGACCTGGGTGTCGTGGTACACCAGTCATTGAAAGTGGGCATGCAGGTGCAGCAGGCAGTGAAGAAAGCGAATGGTATGTTAGCATTCATAGCAAGGGGATTTGAGTATAGGAGCAGGGAGGTTCTGCTGCAGTTGTACAGAGCATTGGTGAGACGACACCTGGAGTATTGCGTACAGTTTTGGTCTCCTAATCTGAGGAAAGACATTCTTGCCATGGAGGGAGTACAGAGAAGGTTCACCAGATTGATTCCTGGGATGGCAGGACTTTCATATGAAGAAAGACTGGATAGACTCGGCTTGTACTCGCTGGAATTTAGAAGATTGAGGGGGGATGTTATAGAAACTTACAAAATTCTTAAGGGGTTGGACAGGCTAGATGCAGGAAGATTGTTCCTGATGTTGGGGAAGTCCAGAACAAGGGGTCACAGTTTAAGGATAAGGGGGAAGTCTTTTAGGGCCGAGATGAGAACTTTTTTTTCACACAGAGAGTGGTGAATCTGTGGAATTCTCTGCCACAGAAGGTAGTTGAGGCTGTTCATTGGCTATATTTAAGAGGGAGTTAGATGTGGCCCTTGTGGCTAAAGGGATCAGGGGGTATGGAGAGAAGGCAGGTACAGGATACTGACTTGGATGATCAGCCATGATCATATTGAATGGCGGTGCAGGCTCGAAGGGCCGAATGGCCTACTCCTGCACCTATTTTCTATGTTCTATGTTTCTATGTAAAATGGTCGGAGATAGACACAAAATGCTGGAGTAACTCAGCGGGACAGGCAGCATCTCTCGATAGAAGTGGGTGACGTTTTCGGCCAAAACGTCACCCGCTCCTGTCCAGAGATGCTGCCTGTCCCGCTGAGTTACTCCAGCATTTTGTGTCAATCTTTGGTGTAAACCAGCATTTGCATTTCCTTCCTTATACATGTCTTAAAATGGTGTTGGACTTGCTGCGTTTCCCATGCCAAATTTGAAGGACCATTGCCAGATATTCACATAGTCTCCATTTAACTTGTATGGCCCTTCACACACACATGTTGAAAATCTGATTGCTTAAATGACACCAGTAGTATTAGACAATAGACAATAGGTGCAGGAGGAGGCCATTCGGCCCTTCGAGCCAGCACCACCATTCAATGTGATCATGGCTGATCATTCTCAATCAGTACCCCGTTCCTGCCTTCTCCCCATACCCCCTGACTCCGCTATCCTTAAGAGCTCTATCTAGCTCTCTCTTGAATGCATTCAGAGAATGCCTTCTGAGGCCGTAAATTCCACAGATTTACAACTTTCTGACTGAAAAAGTTTTTCCTCATCTCCATTCTAAATGGCCTACCCCTTATTCTTAAACTGTACCCCCTGGTTCTGGACTCCCCCAACATTGGGAACGTGTTTCCTCCCTCTAACATGTCCAACCCCTTAATAATCTTATATGTTTCGATAAGATCCCCTCTCATCCTTCTAAATTCCAGTGTATACAAGCCTAGCCGCTCCAGTCTTTCAACATACGACAGTCCCGCCATTCCAGGAATTAACCTAGTAAACCTACGCTGCACCCCCTCAATAGCAAGAATATCCTTCCTCAAATTTGGAGACCAAAACTGCACACAGTACTCCAGGTGCGGTTTCACTAGGGCCCTGTACAACTGCAGAAGGACCTCTTTGCTCCTATACTCAACTCCTCCTGTTATGAAGGCCAACATTCCATTGGCTTTCTTCACTGCCTGCTGTACCTGCATGCTTCCTTTCAATGACTGATGCACTAGGACACCCAGATCTCGTTGTACGTCCCCTTTTCCTAACTTGACACCATTCAGATAATAATCTGCCTTCCTATTCTTACCACCAAAGTGGATAACCTCACACTTATCCACATTAAACTGCATCTGCCATGCATCCGCCCACTCACACAACTTGTTCTCCGTCTCCCCTCTCCCATGGGACATGAGGTACAGAACTGTGAAGATTGTGCACACTTCCTGATTCGGGGACAGTTTCTTCCCAGCTGTTATCAGGCTACTGAATTATCGTACACCAACTGGAGAGTGGTCCTGACCTCCCATCTACCGCATTGGAAACCCTTGGATTATCTTTAGTCAGACTTTACTGGACTTTATCTTGCACTTAAACTTTATTCCCTTTATCTTGTATCTGTCCACTGTGGACGGCTTGATTGTAATCATGCATGGTCTCTTCGCTGACTGGATAGCATGCAACAAAACTGACTGTGTGACAAAGTTTCCCCTCAGATTCCTCTGAAATGTTTCCCCTTTCACTATAAACCTACTGTATGTTCTCTGGTTCTTGGTTCCCCATCTCTGGGTAAAAGACTGTGCATCTACCCTGTTGATACCCTCTGCACCACTATAAGATCACCCCTCTTCCTCCTGCACCCCAAGGAATAAAGTTTAATGCTTACAATAGACAATAGGTGCAGGAGTAGGCCATTCGGCCCTTCTAGCTTGCACCACCATTCAATAGACAATAGACAATAGGTGCAGGAGTAGGCCATTCAGCCCTTCGAGCCAGCACCGCCATTCAATGCGATCATGGCTGATCACTCTCAATCAGTACCCCGTTCCTGCCTTCTCCCCATACCCCCTCACTCCGCTATCCTTACGAGCTCTATCCAGCTCTCTCTTGAAAGCATCCAACGAACTGGCCTCCACTGCCTTCTGAGGCAGAGAAATCCACACCTTCACCACTCTCTGACTGAAAAAGTTCTTCCTCATCTCCGTTCTAAATGGCCTACCCCTTATTCTTAAACTGTGGCCCCTTGTTCTGGACTCCCCCAACATTGGGAACATGTTTCCTGCCTCTAATGTGTCCAATCCCCTAATTATCTTATATGTTTCAATAAGATCCCCCCTCATCCTTCTAAATTCCAGTGTATACAAGCCCAATCGCTCCAGCCTTTCAACATACGACAGTCCCACCATTCCGGGAATTAACCTAGTGTGGTCATAATGTGGTCATGGCTGATCATCCACAATCAGTACCCCGTTCCTGCCTTCTCCCCATACCCCCTGACTCCGCTATCCTTAAGAGCTCTACCTAGCTCTCTCTTGACTGCTTACTTTAGAGATGCAGCGCGGAAACAGACCCTTTGGCCCACCGAGTCCGCCCGACCAGCGATCCCCTTAAACACTCGCACTGTCCTACTCACTACTGACAATTCACAATTTGTTATTTTAACCGTAGCCAATTAACCTGCAGACCTGTACATCTTTGGGGTGTGGGAGGAAACCGGAGCACCCGGAGAAAGCCCACTCGGCCACAGGGAGAACATACAAACTCCATACAGGATCGAAACCGGGTCTGTGGTGCGCTAAAGCAGCAACTCTACCGTTGTGCCAGTCCTGTGTTTAATTCTTTTTATCCTTTGCCATGCAATTTTCATATGAGGCATAAAGGACGGTGGCGCAGCAGTAGAGTCGCTGCCTCACAGCACCAGAGACCCGGGCTCGATCCTGGCTACGGGTGCTTGTCTGTACGGAGTTTGTACGCTCTCCACGTGACCTGCGTGGGTTTTCTCCGAGAACTTCGGACTAGTGTAGGATAGTGCTAGTGTGCGGGGGATCGCTGGTCTGTGCGGACAGAAGGTCCTGTTTCCACACTGTATTTCCAAACTAAAACCAAACTCATAGAAACATAGAAAATAGGTGCAGGAGTAGGCCATTCGGCCCTTCGAGCCTGCACCGCCATTCAATACGATCATGGCTGATCATCCAACTCAGTATCCCATACCTGCCTTCTCTCCATACCCCCTGATCCCTTTAGCCGCAAGGGCCACATCTAACTCCCTCTTAAATATAGCCAATGAACTGGCCTCAACTACCTTCTGTGGCAGAGAATTCCACAGATTCACCACTCTCTGTGTGCAAAAAAACTTTCTCATCTCGGTCCTAAAAGACTTCCCCCTTATCCTTAAACTGTGACCCCTTGTTCTGGACTTCCCCAACATCGGGAACAATCTTCCTGCATCTAGCCTGTCCAACCCCTTAAGAAATTTTTATAAGATCCCCCTTCAATCTTCTAAATTCCAGCGAGTACAAGCCGAGTGTATCCAGTCTTTCTTCATATGAAAGTCCTGCCATCCCAGGAATCAATCTGGTGAACCTTCTCTGTACTCCCTCTATGGCAAGAATGTCTTTCCTCAGATTAGGAGACCAAAACTGTACGCAATACTCCAGGTGCGGTCTCACCAATGCCCTGTACAACTGCAGCAGAACCTCCCTGCTCCTATACTCAAATCCCCTCGCTATGAATGCCAACATGGGGGTTGACACAAAATGGTGGAGTAACTCAGCGGGTCAGGCAGCATCTCTCTAGAGAAGGATGGGTGATGTTTCGGGTCAAGACCCTTCTTCAGTCTGAAGAAGGGTCTCGACCCGAAACGTCACCCATTCCTTCTATCTAGAGATGCTGCCTGACCCGCTGAGTTACTCCAGCATTTTGTGTCTACCCCCGTTAGTTTGGTTTTAGTTTAGAGACACAGCGTGGAAACAGGACTTTCGGCCCACAGAGTCTGCACAGACCGATTTAAACCAGCATCTGCAGTTTTCTTTCCTCCCAAACTAAAGGAGGTTTGTGACCCTGTGCAGAGATTTTAAAGAGCGAGAATAACTGTGTCTCTATCCTTTTCTTTCATGGCTGCCATGGCTGCCGCTTGATAGTAGCACCAGCATCAGTGGCAGCGACCAGTACCCCACGAGCACTGCCGACCAAATGCATGCTTGCAACTGGATAAGGAACCATCTGGAGGAGCATCCGGACACCTGTCTGCCAAAGCAACACGTCTACGATGCTTACAAGTAAGTAAATGATGTTTGTAGTTCGTGACAGAAACAGTCCGACAACCGAGTTCCTTTAACCTCTTTATTCTACTCACCCAGGTGGGAGAGAGCCTAGGCACCGGAGCGTTCAGAAACGCTCAGGGAGCTGATGTAGCCTCTCTCTCCGAAAACTCACATTCACACACACTTTATACCCGTAATACATGTGCCAGTACTTTTCCATCGCTGCCTTATACGGCAAGTTTACAATGTCCTATAAATCTTTATGTGTCCTTCGGGACAACCGTGTCCGTCGTGACCTATGTGGCCTCTTCGTTCTTGGGAACAAAGGGCAGTCCATATGGCAAGATGTCCTTCTTAAGCTTTGAAGGCCGGTTGCGGATATCAGAGGATGCGATCAGCCATAAGCCGTGCTACATGCTGACAAACAGGATCCCTCAGCAATATAACCAAGCTGGAACATTTTACACTCCTGCAATAGCACCCACATAGCTGCTTACCCAATGTTAACCCTTACAATGAGGAGCAAAGAGGTCCTTCTGCAGTTGTACAGGGCCCTAGTGAGACCGCACCTGGAGTACTGTGTGCAGTTTTGGTCTCCAAATTTGAGGAAGGATATTCTTGCTATTGAGGGCGTGCAGCGTAGGTTTACTAGGTTAATCCCCGGAATGGCGGGAGTGTCATATGTTGAAAGACTGGAGCAACTAGACTTGTATACACTGGAATTTAGACGGATGAGAGGAGATCTTATCGAAACGTATAAGATTATTAAGGGGTTGGACAAGTTAGAGGCAGGAAACATGTTCCCAATGTTGGGGGAGTCCAGAACCAGGGGCCACAGTTTAAGAATAAGGGGTAGGCCATTTAGAACTGAGATGAGGAAAAACTTTTTCAGTCAGAGAGTTGTGAATCTGTGGAATTCACTGCCTCAGAAGGCAGTGGAGGCCAATTCTCTAAATGCATTCAAGAGAGAGCTAGATAGAGCTCTTAAGGATAGCGGAGTCAGGGGGTATGGGGAGAAGGCAGGAACGGGGTACTGATTGAGAATGATCAGCCATGATCACATTGAATGGCGGTGCTGGCTCGAAGGGCCGAATGGCCTCCTCCTGCATCTATTGTCTATTGTACGGGTACGTAAAAGCCATTTTAACCACCCCCCCGCTCCCAGATGGACACAGAAACAGAGATGTAATGCCGAGGCTCCCTGAGGCGCTGGCCAGGCCACAGTTATGTATGTTTCTTTTTTTTTTCCTAATCAGATGTGCAGCACTTTGGTCAACGTGGGTTGTTTTTAAATGTGCTATACAAATAAAATTGACTTGACTTGACTTGACTTGACATTTGGAGTGCAGGCGCTCCTCAACCTACGATGGGGTTACGTTTCGAGAAACCCATTGGAAACCGAAAATGTCTTAAGGTGAAATGCATTTAAGACACGTGGCCGGAAGCGAGCTGCGGCTCGCCACGGGTCGCGGCCGTTTGCGCCATCGCAAAGTCGAAATAGAAACATAAAAACATAGAAAATAGGTGCAGGAGGAGGCCGTTCGGCCCTTCGAGCCAGCACCGCCGTTCATTGTGATCATGGCTGATCATCCACAATCAGTGACCCATGCCTGCCTTCTCCCCATGTCCCTTGATTCCACTAGCCCCCAGAGCTCTATCTCACTCTCCAGTGATTTGGCCTCCACTGCCCTCAGTGGCAGAGAATTCCACAAATTCGAAATATCGTAAGTCAAAGCATCGTAAGGCGGGGAGCACCTGTACTGTGAGCAAATTTGGGCCCCACATCTGAGGAAGGACGTGCTGGCTCTGGAGAGGGTCCAGAGGAGGTTCACAAGAATGATTTCCAGGAATGAGAGGGTTAGCATAAGATGAGCGTTTAACTCAGCACTGGGCCTGGACTCGCTGGAGTTTAGAAGGTCGAGGGGGGGGAACCTCATTGAAACATACGGAATAATGAAAGGCATCGATAGAGTGGATGTGGAGAGGATGTTTCCACTGGTGGGAAAGTCTCGGACTAGAGGTCATAGCATCAGAATTAAAGGACGTTCTTTTAGGAAGGAGATGAGGAGGAAATTCTTTAGTCAGAGGGTGTTGAATTCCTTGTCACAGAAGGCTGTGGAGGCCACAAGTCAGTGGATATTATTAAAGCAGAGATAGATAAATCCTTGATTAGTGCAGGTGTCAGGGGTTATGGGGAAAAGGCAGGAGAGTTATAAAAGGACTGGACAAGCTAGATGCAGGAAAAATGTTGGGGGAGTCCAGAACCAGGGGCCACAGTCTTAGAATAAAGGGGAGGCCATTTAAAACTGAGGTGAGAAGGAACTTTTTCCCCTAGAATTTGTGGAATTCTCTGCCACAGAGGGCAGTGGGGGCCGATTCACTGGATGGATTTAAGAGAGAGTTAGATAGAGCTCTTGGGGCTGGTGGAATCAAGGGATATGGGGAGAAGGCAGGCACGGGTTACTGATTGTGGATGATCAGCCATGATCACAATGAATGGCAGAGCTGGCTCAAAGGGCCGAATGGCCTCCTCCTGCACATATTTTCTGTTTCTATGTTTCTAATGGGGTTGGTAGGGAGAGATAGATCAGCCATGCTTGAATGGCGAAGTAGTCTTGATGGGCCGAATGGCCTAATTCTGCTCCTATCCTTAATGACTTTATAACACAAAATCTAAGGTGCAGAACCTTGTATTGTAAAAGCAAATCTGATCTTTTGTCTTTGAACGCAGACGTTACTGTGATAACCTGTCCTACCGGCTCCTGAGTGCGGCCAACTTTGGCAAAATCATGCGCGATGTCTTTCCGAACTTCAAGGCTCGACGACTGGGAGGGCGAGGCCAGTCTAAATATCCTTTTCCTTCTCCTTTGTCTTCAAACGCAACACATGTTTTTGTCGTTTCCGTCGTGGGTCGGCCAAGGTACAGTCACCGAGCCACATTAGTGGGTTCGGAGCAACTTGGAGACCTTCACGTGTAAGAAAATAACTGTAGATGCTGGTACAAATCGAAGGTGTTTATTTCACAAAATGCTGGAGTAACTCAGCGGGTTAGGCAGCATCTCAGGAGAGAAGGAATGGGTGACGTTTCGGGTCGAGACCCTTCTTCAGACTGTACATGGATTTGTACATGGATAGGTAGACACAAAATGCTGGAGTAACTCAGCGGGTCAGGCAGCATCTCAGGAGAGTAGGAATGGATGACGTTTCGGGTCGAGACCCTTCAGACTGATGTCAGGGGGGCGGGACAAAGGAAGGATATAGGTGGAGACAAGAAGATAGAGGGAGAACTGGGAAGGGGGAGTGGGGGGAAGAGAGGGACAGAGGAACTATCTAAAGTTGGAGAAGTCGATGTTCATACTGCTGGGCTGCAAGCTGCCCAGGCGAAATCTGAGGTGCTGTTCCTCCAATTTCCGGTGGGCCTCACTATGGCACTGGAGGAGGCCCATGACAGAAAGGTCAGACTGGGAGTGGGAGGGGGAGTTGAAGTGCTCAGCCACCGGGAGATCAGGTTGGTTAAGGCCTTCAGGTGATAGATTTCCTTCCTCACATGTGATAAACGATTCCAGATGGGTTTTCAAGGAATTACTTCAAGCAATTGTTTCTATGTTTCTATGTTTCAATTTAGGGAGAGGTTGAGCAGGCTGGGACTCTATTCCTTGGAGCGCAGGAGGATGAGGGGCGACCTTATCGAGGTGTATAAAATCATGAGAGGAATAGATCAGGTAGACGCACAGAGTCTCTTGCCCAGAGTAGGGGAATCGAGGACCAGAGGACATAGGTTCAAGGTGAAGGAGAAAAGATTGAATAGGAATCTGAGGGGTAACTTTTTCACACAAAGGGTGGTGGGTGTATGGAATGAGCTGCCAGAGGAGGTAGATGCAGCCGGGACTATCCCAATGCTTAAGAAACAATTAGACAGATACTTGGATAGGACAGGTTTGGAGGGATATGGACCAAATATGGCAGGTGGGTCTAGTGTAGCTGGGACATGTTGGCCGGTGTGGGCAAGTTGGGCTGGAGGGCTTGTTTCCACGCTGTATCACTCTATGACTTTTAAATCAGTAGCCCTGGTGTCTGTGTACACATCTGATAATTTAACCACAGTGTTAACATCTATACACTAAAACTCTCGTTTGTTTGTTTGATTGTTCCTGAACTACAGCCAAAACGGTACACGATAGCGCAAATACTTTTGGCCCACCTTACTCACCGTCGTCCCTTTGGTGCTAATGGAAGAAGTTGCATTGAAATCGGTGTTATATTTTTTTAATTATTCACATTTTAAAGTTTAAATCTATCTCCTTGGGAGGGAGGGGGAGAGAGGGAGGGGTGGGAGGATAAGAGGGGTTGAGGGGGATGGAGTAAGGGAAAGGGGTGGGGGAGGAGGGAGGGGGAGGGAGGGAGAGGGGGAGGAGGGGAGGGGGGGAAGGGGAGAGGAGAGGGTGCTGCACCAATGCAGGAGAGGTTTGGGCCCAACGGGTCCACTTGGTCTAGTATTCTACAACTGTGCTCGTCTTGTTTATGTACTTAACTCTTTCCAACATACTGCTACGGCGGGATAAGAAGAAAGACTGTGGTTAGTATGCCTTCTCTTCCGAGCCTGGATTTGAAACTCCCTGATCCAGTAAGTGGGATTGCAAAAGTTTATCCTGTTGGTATTAATCCTAGAGTCATGTTTGGGCAAGATAGGCTGCATCATTGTGTACATTCATAATTAAGTGACCACTTCTTTGTAAAGTTGAGCCCTCTTTAAGCCTAGCCCTGCTAACTCCATGCTCCGTGTGTCTTTGACACGTTATTTCTGAAGGCAAAGAAAGATTAATGGTTAAATGGTGCTTTATTGTCAAATGTGCGATGTGCAAACGCACCGTGAAATCCTTTTCTTAAAGTCCAGTAGAACTTTGCCAGACCATCCCCGATTAGCAATTGTATGGGACTGTCATATGTTGAAAGACTGGAGCGACTAGGCTTGTATACACTGGAATTTAGAAGGATGAGAGGAGATCTTTAGATTTAGATTTAGAGATACAGCGCGGAAACAGGCCCTTCGGCCCACCGAGTCCGCGCCGCCCAGCGATCCCCGCACACTAACACTATCCTACACACACTAGGGACAATTTTTACATTTACCCAGTCAATTAAGCAACAAACCTGTACGTCTTTGGAGTGTGGGAGGAAACCGAATATCTCGGAGAAAACCCACACAGGTCACGGGGAGAACGTACAAACTCCGTACAGTACAGCGCCCGTAGTCAGGATCGAACCTGAGTCTCAGGCGCTGCATTCACTGTAAGGCAGCAACTCTACCGCTGCGCCACCGTGCCGCCCTTATCGAAACGTATAAGATTATTAAGGGGTTGGACACGTTAGAGGCAGGAAACATGTTCCCAATGTTGGGGGCGTCCAGAACAAGGGGCCACAGTTTAAGAATAAGGGGTCGGCCATTTCGAACGGAGATGAGGAAAAACTTTTTCAGTCAGAGAGTTGTGAATCTGTGGAATTCTCTGCCTCAGAAGGCAGTGGAGGCCGATTCTCTGAATGCATTCAAGAGAGAGCTAGATAGAGCTCTTAAGGATAGCGGAGTCAGGGGGTATGGGGAGAAGGCAGGAACGGGGTACTGATTGTGGATGATCAGCCATGATCACATTGAATGGCGGTGCTGGCTCGAAGGGCCGAATGGCCTCCTCCTGCATCTATTGTCTATTGTACAGAAGTGGTCTACCGAGCAACCGGTCACAAGTTCACAGGTTATAAGAGTAGAATTAGGCCATTCGGTCCTTCGAGTCCACTCCGCCATTCAATCACGGCTGATCTATCTCTCCCTCCTAACCTCATTCTCCTGCCTTCTCCCCATAACCTCTGACACCCGCACTAATCAAGAATCTATCTATTTCTGCCCTACAAATATCCACTGGCTTGGCCTCCACAGCCGTCTGTGGCAAAGAATTCCACAGATTCACCACCCTCTGACATCCTCTCCACATCCTCTCCACATCCACTCTATTCAAGCCTTTCGCTATTTTGTCTATCGGCCTTGATGGGCCAAATGGGCCTAATTCTATCACTTCTGACCTTCTGTCCCAGCTTACCTCTCCTCATTCCTTGCCCATCGTGTCCGTCGTCATTGCCATGCGTATGATTTTTCTTTGCAGCCTTGACTGCTTTAGTTCAGTGGGCAGCACTTGCACCTCACGGTGCAGAAGTAGACCTCAAATCCCCGCTCTAAACACGAGAGCACAATATCCAGAGCGATACTTTAGTTTAGGTTAGTGATACAGCGCGGAAACAGGCCCTTCGGCCCACCGGGTCCGCGCCGACCAGCGATCCCCGCACACTAACACTACCCTGCACGCACTAGGGACAATTTTAACATTTATACCAAAGCCAGTTAACCTACAAACCCGCACGCCTTTGGAGTGTGGGAGGAAACCGAAGATCTCGGAGAAACTCCACGCGGGTCACGGGGAGAACGTACAAACTCCGTAGTCGGGATCGCACCTGGTCTCAGGCACAGATTCACCACCCTCTGACGAAATAAATTTCTCCTCATCTCAATTCCTAAAAGAAGGGCCCTTTACTTCGGAGGCTACCCGCTGCACCGCCTGAAAGCCGTGTTGTCGGAGCGCTGCATCGCTGAGAGTCTTTCACTGTCAGAGAGTCCAAACGGGACCGGAGAGATTGATGGAGAGAGAGAGAGAGAGAGAGAGAGAGAGAGAGAGAGAGAGGGGGAGAGGGAGAGGGGGAGAGGGAGAGGGAGAGGGGGGACAAAACGTATCTCGAGCGGGGCTGGAGAGATGCTCGTCAACAGCAAGATGGTGCAGGGAGGGAGACGGTGTGCGATGGAATGAGGTAGATGGAGACACAATACAAAAGGAAGTATGGCAGAGAGGGGGAGACGGAGGACACACAGTGAGAAGTGGACAGTGAACCACA